>NW_027072047.1:1453011-1630511 GCF_038088225.1 Cyrtonyx montezumae
AGGGTTGCATTGCCTGGCATGGCTCTGGGATTGCACTGCACTGCACTGCATTGCATAGGGTTTGCTTTGCAGTGCACTGTATTCCTTTGCATAAAGTTTGCATTGCATTGCATTGCTCTGTGGTTGCATTATATTGCACTATTTTACAGAGGTTGCATTGGGTTGCATTGCATTTTATTTCCTTTCCTACATGGCATCCACCACTTCCTCTGTTTCCTACACGGATCCAGCATCTCCTTCTCATGCCTACATGTGACCAGCAGATCTTTCTCTTTTCTACATGGGATAAAGCACTTCCTTTCCTTCTGTTTCCAACATCAGATTCAGCACTTCATTCTGTTTCCTACACTAGATCCAGCACTTCCTACTCTTTCCTAAATGAGATTCAGCACTTCCTTCCCCTGCCTACATGGGATCCAGCATATTCTTCTTTTTCCTATGTGGGATTCAGCTGTTCCTTCACTTTTCTACTCTGGATTCAGCACTGCCTTCTGTCTCCTACATGGGATCCAGCACTTTCTTCTCTTTACTACATGGGATCTAGAACATCCTTCCCATTCCTACATGGGATGCACTTCCTTCCCTCCCCTACACTGGATCCAAATCTTCCTTCTGTTTTCTACATGGGATCCAACAATTTCCTCTGTTTGCTGCATGGGATCCAGCACTTCCTTCTCTTTCCTACATGAGATCCTGCAATTCCTTCCATTTCTTACACGGGATCCAGCACTTCTGTTTCCTACGTGGGATCCAGTACTTCCTTTCCTTGCCAACAGCAGATCCAACATTTCCTTATCTATCTGACACTAGATCCAGCACTTCCTTCCCTTTCCCACATGGGATCCTCCACTTCCATCTCTTTCCGACATAGCATCCAGGACTTCTTTCCGTTTCCTACATGAGATACATCCCTTTCTTCTTGTTCTTACAGTGAATCAGGCACTTCTTTCTTTTTTCTGCACGTGATCCAACACTTCCTTATGTTTCCTACAGTGAATCCAACACTACCTTCCCTTTCCTACATAGGATCCAGCTATTCCTTCCCTTTCCTTCATGGGATCCAGCTTTTCCTCTCCTTTCCTACATGAGATCCAGCACTTCACTCGGTTTCCTACAGATGATCCAGCACTTCCTTCTCTTCCCTACATGAGATCCAGCACTTCCTTCTTTTGTCTGCACGGGATCCTGCACTTCCTTTCATTTATTCCATGGGATCCTGCACTTCCTTCAATTTCTTACATAGGATCCAGCATTTCCTTCTGTTTTCTACAGCAAATCCAACACTTACTTCCCTTTCCTTCATGGGATTCAGCCCTTCCTTCTCTTTTATACGTGGTATCCATCACTTCCTTCCCTTGCCTACGTGGGATCCAGAACTTACTTCCCGTTCCTATACTGATTCAACACTTCCAGGCTCTTCCTACATGGGAGCCCGCACTTCCTTCCATTTCCTTTGGTGAATCCAGCACTTCCATTTCTTCCGTAAATGGGATCCAGCCCTCTCTTCTTTTTCTTACACTGGATCCAGCACTTCTTTCCTACATGAGATTGACCACTTCCTGCCATTTCTTACACTGAATTCAGCATTTCCTTTCGTTTCTTCCATGGGATCCTGCAGTTCTCTCCCTTCCCTACATGGGACTCAGCACTTCCTTTCCTTCCCAACAGCAGATCCAACACATCCTTCCATTCCCTACATGGGATCTAGTGCTTCTTTGAATTTCCTACATGGGATCCAGCATTTTCCCCTCATTCCTACTTGGTATCCATCCCTTTCTTCCCTTTACTAGGATCCAGTACTTCCTTCCTTCCGAACATGGGATACAGCACTTCCCTCTGTTTCCTACAGTGGATCCAGCTCTTCCTGCTCTGTCACTACAGCCAACACTTCCTTCCCTTTACTACATGGCATCAAGCACTTTCTTCTCTTACCTACCTAGCATCCAGTACTTCCTTCAATTTCCTACACTGATTTCCTACAGCAGATCAGGAACTTCCTTCTCTTTCCTACTTGGGATAAAGTACTTCCTTCTGCTTCCTGCCTGGTATATGGCACTTTCTTCCCTTTTCTACACTGGATCCAGTGCTTCTTTCTATTTCTTAAATGGGATCCAGAACTCCCATATTTCCTACAGAAAATCCAGCACTTCCTCCTCTTTCTGCCACTAGACCCAGCACTTTCTTACCTTTCCTACATGGCATCTGGCACTTCCTTCTCACACCTACATGGCATCCACTATTTCCTTCCATTCCCTACATGGGATCCAGCACTTCCTTCCCTTTCTTCCATGGGATCCACCATGTCTTTCCATTTCTTACATGGGATCCAGCACTTCCCCTCCTCTCCTACATGGGGTCCAGCACTTTTTTTCCTTGCCTACGTGGGATCCAGTACTTCCTTCCATGGCCTACATGGGATCCGGCACTTCCTTCTATTTCCTCCATGGGATCCAGAACCTATTTCTCTTTTTTTCTACAGCAAATCCAGCTCTTCTCTCCATTTCCTACATGGCATCCAGCACTTCCTTACCTTCCCTACATGGAATCCAGCACTTCCTTCTCTTTTGTGCATGGGATTTATCACATCCCCTTCCTCTAGGGTGTCCATCCAGCACTTCCCCCCATTTCCTCCCCTCTCTTTCTCTTACCTGGTGGCAGCCCTGCAAGCTCGAGTCCCTCCCGTATGCTGCATATGATCCCCTTTCTGCTTTACCTGTGGACAAAGAGCACAAAGAGCCATGTGAGTGACACCTTTTGCACACTGGATTTCACCATCACGGCCCCACAGCGGTGCTGTCCCCTACACCATCACCCTACTGCCACCAGGGGGCAACAGCATGACGGTGAGGAGCTTTAGGAGCCCTTAAAGAGACGCACACACAACAGCTTAGCGCCATCACCTGTAACCTCCACCATCACCCTACAGCCAACAAGGGGTGACAGCGGGACAGTGAGGAACGCTAGGAGCCTTTAAAGTGACTCACACCAAAAAGCTTTTCACCATCACTCCCTGTACGCTGCACTGCTGCCCTACTACCACCAGGGGGCAAGAGCAGGACAGTGAGAAGCCCGAGGAGCCCTTAAAGAGACACACACCCAAAAGCTCAAAAGCTGCGCACCATAGCTCCTTGTAGCCTGTACTGTTGCCCCACCGCCACCAGGTGGCAATAGTGGAACACTGAGGAGCCCTAGGAGCCCTTAAAGTGACACACAAATGCTTTTCACCATCGCTCCCTGTAGCCTGCACTGCTGCTCTACTACTACCAGCATGTGACAGCGGAACAGTGAAAAGCCACAGGAGCCCTTAAAGAGACATGCATCCAAAAGCTCTGCACCATAGCTCCCTCGTAGCCTGTAGTTGCCCTACCGCCACCAGGGGGCGATAGTGGGACGGTGAGGAGACAGGAAACCAATGAGCAATTTAAGAGACACGCACCCAAAAGCTTTTCCCCTCACTCCCCGTAGCCCGCACCGTTGCCCTACTGCCACCAGGGGGTGACAGCAGAACACGGAGGAGCCACAGGAGCCCTTAAAGAGACACACACCCAAAAGCACTGGATGGGGATGGGGAAGGGGGTGGGGGAGGAGGTAGGAAAGAAGGAAAAAATGGAAGAAAAATTTAAAGAAAAAATGAAAGTAGAAATGGAAGAAAAAATGAAAGATAGGAAAATATGGGAAAATAAATAAAGAACCAAATAAAAGAAATGGAAAAAGGGGAAAATGGGGAAAAAAAAGCAAAAAAGGGGGAGGGGAAAGAAGAGGGAAAAGAAGAGGAAAAAAACCACAGGAAAAAAAAAAAAGAAAAAAGTAAAAGAAAAAAAAGAGAAGAAGAAAAAAAGGACAAAAAACCCCAGTAAAAACAAAAAAAAAAACAACACAAAAAAGCCCAAAAAAGCCCCAAAATCACCCAAAACATAACCTTCAAAAATACACCCCAAAAAAACCCAAAAACCAAAAAACACAAATAAACAAAAATAAGTGAACAAACCCCACAAAAAATCCTCAAAAGCTACAAAGAAAACAGAAAAAAACCTTTAAAAAAGAAATAAAAACAAAAAGCACACCTCCAAAAATACTAAAAAAATATCCCCCCCAAATTCCCAAGATAAAGAAAAAAAGATAATCGCTCCAAAAAAACGCCCCCCAAAAAAACAAAAATCCCCTGAAAACACCCCCCAAAAAAGCACAACAGAAAAGAGGTTAAAACAAAAACAAAAAATGAAAAATAAAAACAAAAAATGCAAACAAAAACCCCAAAAGATCCAAACAAGAAAAACAACAAAAAACACACATAAAAACACAAAGAACCCCAAGAAAAATGACAAAAACAAAAAACCCACCACCAAATAAACTCAAGAAAAAACAGAACACTCAAAAAAAACCCCAAAAACTCAAAAAACCCACCCCTCAAAAAAATGCAAAATCACTAAAAGCATTCCAAAAAAAAGAAACCCAAAAAATAAACAAAATCCCCCCTAAAAATAACCAAAAAAATCCCCAGCCCCCCAAAATACAAAACAAAAACAAAATCCCTAAATATATCACAAAAGAAAACAAAAAATCTCCCCCAAAAAAACAAAGAACCAAAAAGAAAGCCCCAAAAGAAAAAAAAAAAAAAACAGAACAAAAAATCCCTCCAATAAAATGAAAAAAGGAACTGAAATAAAAAAAAAAAAACTCCACAAAAAAAAAAAGTACACCCAAAACATCCCCTCAAAAAAGTCTAGGAAAACAAAACCAAAAATGAAAACAACGAAAAAACCAGCCCCCACCCCAGAAAACCCCAAACAAAGCATTAAAAAAGGCAAAAAAAAAAAAAAAAGCCAAAAAGAAACAAAAAAAATCACCCCCAAAACTTCCAGATAAAATTACAAAAAGAGAGAAAAAACCAAAAAACTCCCACCCCAAAAAACAATAACAAAAATTCACCCCTCAAAAAAAAACCTGTCAAAAATATCCCTACTCCCCAAGAAAGGTATTAAAAATAAATAAATAAACCCCACAAAAAAAACAAACTAAAAACCCAAAAAAATCCTCACAGAAAAAACATTCAAGACCCCCCAGTCCCCCCCAAAAAAGCCCAGTAGGTAGCGGGCAAAGTAATAGGGGTTGCTGGATCCAGCATGAATGGTGACCTCCAGATCCCTTTCAGCAGTATGATCCATCCTGCACTGAAGCCTAGGACCTCCGCACTGATGGACTCCCAGAGGTAGGAAGAGCCACTATCCACATGCAATGGAGCCCATGTGTGCGCATCCACCATCTTGGGAAGGAAGAGCCACGTCCTCATGCAACCCCTCTTGCATAGAGCCACATCACTGTGCATTGGAGCCCGTGCATCCGCCATCTTGGGAAGGAAGATCCACGTCCTTGTGAAACAGAGACCATGTATGCATCCACAGTCCTGGAAACAGCCACGTCCTCATGCAACCCATCTTGTGAAGAGTCACATCCTCATGCAATGGAGCCCACGAGTGTGTCTGATATCTTGGGTAGAAGTGCCATATCCTTGTGCGAAAGAGCCCATATGTGCTTACACCATCTTGGGAAGGAAGAGCCACATCTTCATGCAACATAGCCCACATGTGCAACTACCATCTTGGAAAGAAGAGCCACGTCCTTGTGCAACCCCTCTTGTGAAGAACCATGTACTCATGCAACAGAACCCACGTGTCCATCATCTTGGGTACAAAGAGCCACATCCTCATGCAACGGAGCCCAACAAAGGGGCAGCATCAGCCTTAAGGTAACAGTTGTGCCAAAAAGGACAGCAGTTCTCCACAGTGGTGCACAGAGCAGTGTGAGTGCACGGGGATGGCACCAGAGCACGGCGCTTTCCTTCGCACCAACACGGGGCCGGGGACGGTGGGGCGGATGGGGGGGAAGGTGAAAGAGTTAAAGGCTCCGTAGTGTTAATGCGCATCTGGTGCTTTCAGTGCACGCGCACGCGTGTGTGCGAGCACACGCGCGTGTGCTTCTCCCCCCTTGCCAAAGTTGGCAGCGGTTGGGAATGCAAGCGATCCCAATCTCCCGCCCGCAACGTGAATGTTCATTAATTACGACCTCGTCAGCGAAAGCATTATCAGAGCTGGGGATGGGGATGGTAATGAGTTCTCATTTGCATACGGGGCTTTGTTGGAATGTCGTTAATTATGATGGTTTCTGGTGATGGATGCAGCTGTGGAAGCTCGCCGGGGCGTAATTAGGCGAGAGCGCCGTCGGATGAGCAGTGGATTTTTTTTTGGGGGGGGGGGGAAAGGGGAAATAAAGGGGAAATAAAGGGGGAAGAGGGGGAAAAAGAGAGGAAAAAGGGAAGAAAAAGGAGGAAAAGTGGGGCAGAAAGGGGGAAGAAAAGGAGAATAAGGGGGAAGAAAAGAGGAAGAAGGGGAAGAAGGGGAAGAAAGGAGGAAGAAGGGGAAAAAGAGAGGAAAAAGGAAGAAAGGGGTAAGAACAGAGGAAGAAGGGGAAGAAGGGAAGAAAAGGGGAATACGAGAAGAAGGGGGAAGAAAGGGGGAAGAAAGGGGGAAAATGAGGGGAAAAAGAGCGAAGTAAGGTGGAAGAAAGGGAAGAAAGGTGGAAAACGGGGGAAAAGGGGAAAGAAAGGGGAAAAAGGAGGGAAGAAAGGGGGAAAATGGGGAAGAAAGGTGGAAAGGAGGAAGAAAGGAGGAAAACGGGAATAAAGAATAAAAAAGGGAGAAAAAGGGGAAGAAAGGGGGAAGAAAAGGGGAAGAAGGGTGGAGGAAGGAGGGAAGAAAGGGTGAAAAGGGGAAATGAGAAAAAAGGGGGGAAGAAAGGGAGAATAACGGGGGCAAAAGGGAGGGAAAGGGGAAAAGGGAAAAAAGGGAAAAAGGAAAAAAGGAAGTAAAAGGGAAAAGGGGGAAAAAGGGGAAAAATGAAAAAAAGGGGAAATAAAGGGAAAAAGTGAAAAATGGGGGGAAAGGAAAAAGGAGGTAAAAAGGGAAAAAAAGAAGAAAGGGAGAATATAGAAATAAAAGGGAAAACAGGGAGGAAAAGCAGGAAAGGAAAAAGCGTAAAAAAGGGAGGAAAAGGGGGAAAAAAAGGGGGGAAAGGAAAAACCGAAAATGTAAAAACAAAAAAAAAGTATAAAGCAAAAAAAGCAAAGAAAAAAGGAAAAAAAAAAAAAAGGAAAAAAGAAAAAAATAGAAAAATGAGAAAAAAGGGAAAGAAAAAAGCAGAACAAAGCAGAATAAAAGCAAATGGAAAGTAGAAAAAAAAGGGAAAAAGAAGGAAAATGAAAAAATAAGCAATAGAAGTAGGAAAAAAAAACAAAAAAAAAAGAAAAAAGAATAAGTAGAAAAAAGTGCAGAAAAATGTGGACAAAACAGTGAAAGAAAACAAGGATAAAAGGAAAAAGGAAAAAATGAAAAGGAAAAAAAATGAAAAATGTTAAAAAAGGAAAATAAAAGGAAAAAAGAAAAAGGGAGAAACGGAAAAAGGAAAAAATGAGAAAAAAAGAAGAAAGGAAGGAATGAAAATAAGGAAAAAGTTAAAAAATGAAAAAAGGAAAAAAGAAAGTAAAAAAGGGAAGAAAAGGCAAAAAAGGAAGAAAAAAAGGCAAAAAAAAAGGAAAAGAAAGGAAAAAATAGGAAAAAAGATGGAGAAAAAAGGAAAAAAATGAAAAAAAAAGGAAAAAAAACAAAACCAAAGCTAGGTGCCTCCTCCCTCCCTCCTCTCTTAATAAATAAAAAAAAGCCACAAAACCCCCCCCCAAACTCGTTATTCCGCCTTAATTAATGCCACGCTTAATTATACCGCCATGATGTCGGCGCTTTTAATTAAGCATTGGCTCCGTTACAGAGCCGCAGTGAGAGCCGCAGTGGCGCGGGCCACGCTCGGCCCTATGTCGCACGATGGAGCTTTGCACGCTCACCTCCTTGCACACTTCTCCGTGCACGGGCGTGTGCAAAACGCTCATCCGAAGGGGGAAAAGGAAACCGCCGCTGAGCAGATGGGAGCGTCACGCACGAGCGGAGCGATCCATCATGAGCGAAGGGCCCAGGTGCGACGCAGCCGTGCGACGGCGCACCATTTCACAGTCTGGCACACACGTACACACGGTCGCGCGTGAGCGAACCCCTGTGCCGTTCCTTCCCCCCCCGCCACACCCCGGGGGAGCCTGACATCTTCGGAACCATGGTGAACGGGCATGAAGGCTGGAGGACCTCCTGGTGCCATCACCCATGGTGAGCTGACCTAGCGCCCCACAGGGGCTGGAGGACCTCTGGTGCTGTCACCATTGCCTGAAGTGAGCTGACGTAGCACCCCACAGCAGCTGGAGAACCTGTGGGTGCCGTCAACATCGTCCAGTGTGTTGACCTAATGCCCCAAGGTTGCTGGAGGACCTCTAGTGCCATCACCATTGCCTTTTGTGACCTGACCTCGTGCACCACAGGGGCTGGAGGACTTCCTGTTGCCATCACCATTGCCTGTATTGAACTGACCTAGCACCCCGTGGCAGCTGGAGGACCTTCTACTGCCTACTGGTGCCACTTCCTCTTCCTCCTCCTCTTCCTCTCCCTCCTCTTCTTCCTCCCTCTCCTCCTCTAACTCCTCCTCCTCACCCTCTTCCCTTTCCTTCTCTTCCTTCCCCTGTTCCTCCACCTCTTCTTCTTCCTCCTCCCCCTCCTCTTCCTCCCCTTCCCCTCTTCCTCCTCCCTCTCCACTGCCTCTTCCCCCTCCCCCTCTTTACTGCCCCTCTTCCTCCTCCATTCTGGAATAATCCTTATTCCCTTCAATATTTCCTGGCTCCCTCCAGGGAAATCTAGACGTGATTCCGGCATCTGTTCCCCATCCTCTTTTGTGAACACTGACGCAAAAATCTCACTGCTTTTTTTAGCAGTGCCTGCATCATCTCTCAATAAATTCCCTTCCCTTCCCTTCCCTTCCCTTCCCTTCCCTTCCCTTCCCTTCCCTTCCCTTCCCTTCCCTTCCCTTCCCTTCCCTTCCCTTCCCTTCCCTTCCCTTCCCTTCCCTTCCCTTCCCTTCCCTTCCCTTCTTTCCTGCCTTCCTTCCTTCCTACCTTCTCCTCCCTCCCTCCTTCCTTTTCTCTCTCCCTTCCACCCTTCCTTTCCGACTTCTCTCTTTCTTCCTCCCTTCCTTTTTGCCCACATACTATACAGGAAACATTTTCGGAAACCATCCCCCCCATCCTTGGAGTGTGTCCATATTTCTTCCACCAATGCATCACCGACGCTCCCATTCCCTCCCACTGCGCAACGTGTCGTGCAACCGTGCTTATGGCAGCATGAAAACTGTCCGACCGATATGATCCCTATTCCCCTCAGCTTCCTCCAATCCTTCCTCAGAGGTTCTGCCGCTTCCAAATCCAAAGGGGGAAATGTGGTGCCTTACTCTGTATTCGGGAACTGACGAACGGTGGTGAGAGGCCGTCGTGCGAGCTGAGGTCACGCCCGCCCGCGGGGTCATAGTGAGGCCCATCTCCGTAGCTCTGCCAACAGATTGGGAGAGACGCAACTCTTAAAGTTCTTTCCAGTCCCTCCCTTCCTCCCCTTCTTCCTCCCTCCCCCCCTTCCCTCTTTCCTTCCTTCATAAAAAGGAGAAAAAAAGTAAGGAATGGGAGAAAAAGGGAAGGAAGGGGAAAAAAGGAAGGAAGGAAGGAAGGAAGGAAGGAAGGGGGAAGAAAGGAAGGATTGGGAAAAAAAAAAGGAAGGGAAAAAAGGAAGAAGGGAAAAAAGGGAAAAAAAGAAAGGAGGAAAGAAGGAAGGAGAGAAAAAAGGAAAGAAAGAAAGGAAAAAAGGGATGGAATAGAGGAAAACAAAAGGAAAAGGACAGGAAAAATGAAAGGAAAAGAGGAATAAAAGGAAGGAAAGAGGAAAAAAGGTAAAGAAGAAAGGAAAAATTGGAAACCAAAATAAAGGGAAAACAGAAAGTAAGAAAAAGGAAAAAACTGAAAAGGGGAAAAAAGGAAGAAAAAAAAAGGAAGGAGAAAAGGCAAGCAAAAAGGGAAAAAAGGAAGAAAAAAGGAAAAAGGAAAAAATTGAATGAAAAGGAAAAAAGTAAGGAAAAAAGAAGGAAAAATAAGGAAGAAAAAAAGAAATAAAAGAAAAAGACAAAAGGGAAGGAAAAATGAAAAAATAGAAAAAAGGAAAAAATGAAGGGAAAAAAGGCAAAAAAGAAGGAAAAGGAAGGAAAAAAGGAATAAAAAAAAGGAAAAAAGGAGGGGAAAGAACGAAAGAAAAGGAAAAAATGGAAGGAAAAAGAAAAAGGAAAGAAAAAGGAAAAAATTGAAGGAAAAAAGGAATAAAAGGAAGAAAGAAAAAAGTGAAGGAAAAAATAGAAAAAAAGGATAAAAGGAAAAAAGGAAAATAGGAAACAAGAAAAAAAGGAAAAAGAAAAAAGGAAAAAAGATGAAAACAGGAAAAAAAGGTAGGAAAAAAGGAAGGCAATAAGATGGAAAGAAAAAGGAAAAAAAAGAAAGTAAAAAAGGAAAAAAAGGAAGGAAATAAAATGGAAAAAAAAGAAAAATAGGAAAGGAAAAACGGAAAAAGAGGACCTAAAAAGGAAAAAAAAAGGAAAAAAAAGAAGTCAAAAATGATAAACATGAGATGTACTCACCCTGGACGGACTCGGATGTCCCGCGTTTCCCCAGGACCCTGAGCTCGTTCTGTCTTCTACACCTAGGGACAAAAGAGTTCATTAGGCTTAATTGCAATAATTATCCAACGGATGTCGTCCTGTTGACCTAGATGGGCTTAGGAACGCCATTCAAGTCCCCAAAATCCATCCAGAATCCAATGGATATCATCCCATTGTCTTAACCGTAATCCTAACCCCAATCCTAACCAAGCCCCTAACCTTAACCCTAACTTTAACCCTAAACCTAACTGTAACACTAACCCAGACCAAGGCCCTAATCTGAACCTTAACCCTAACCCTGACCATAACCGTAATCCTAACTTAGTCCTGAATCCTAACACCAAATTGAGCCTAAATTGTGACCTTCGACCACGATACTTGACCTCTGACCCCAAATTGACCTTTGACCTTGAGAATTGACCTCTAACCCTAATTTGTGACATTTGACCCCAAGTGACCCATAGAGATCCTCTGTGAACTGCAGGGACTTACTGGGACCCATAGTGTGGCTCACAGTGATCCACAGCATTACCAATAGCAACCCATGCAGATCCACAGAGACAGACCACAGAGATCCATAGAGACCCATAGAGATCCACTGGGACTCACAGGAACTCATAGGGTCCCTGTCCCTGGAGTTCGCCTCCAGCAACTCATCCACAACTTTTACCAGTGCACGTGATTAATCCTCCCTAAGTGAGACCCACAGCGACCCATGAAGACCCACAGGGACACACAGGGACCCATAGTGTGACCCATAGCCACAATAGAGACTTTTAGGACTGTTAGTGACCAATAAAGATCCATTGGGACTCATAGGGACCCACTGTGTCACCCATAGCAACCTATAGGTGACCCACAGCAACCCATACAGACCCATAGAGACAGACCATAGAGAGACATAGGGACCCATAGGAACCCATAGCAACCCATAGAGACACACAGAGACACACAGCGCCTCTCAGTGAGGCCCCACAGGACCAGAGCTGACCCAAGCGAAATGATTGGGATGGGATGGCATGGGATGGGCTCGCAGGTCTGGGGCCCAACAGCAGCTGACACCTTGCAGCTCCTGCAATGGGCCTTGCTGCTGTTCTCCCCACAGATCTCTGCAGCAGGAAAGCAGTTACTACACCAAAAGCAGCTCAGGATAAGGATAAGGGAGCGCTTCTTCCCAGCGCAGTACCAGGGCACTGAGTACTCGCTGCAACTTTCAGGGCTGCCCAATAATTACACACACAGAGCTCAGAGGAACTCCGAAACAACACCATACAGCGGTAGCTCAGCCCCGACGGATCTCAGAGCCACAGCTACCGGAGCACACAGCACAACAGCGAGGAGTGGTGCTGTGTCATTTGCTGCCGGGATGAAGGCTCTGTGGCCACGTACAGAGCCGCATCCCCAGCTCGTCGCCGCGTATGGAGTGGAAACGCTGATGGCCGCTTCATCCCGGTGGCACCGGCAGGTGCTCCCGCACGGCAGACATCACTCAATCAGGGCTTCGGGCTGACGTCACGGGGCACAGGACGACTCAGACGCTTTATGAGCAGCGCCAGAACCCCCGAGATTCAATTACAGCGCTGATACGGGATCAGGAGCTGTATTTGGCTGGTTTTAATGCAGCTAAACCTTTGCACGGGTTATTTATCAAACGGGTCCGTCCTATTTACGCGCACGGCCAGAGGGAAAAGAGCACCGTGCCGCGCTAATCTGATGCACCCCAATCTGCAGAACAAGGCAGATTTACCCAGGGAAAGCATCCACGCAGCACTCGGACCTCTGCACGGCACGCAGCAAAAAGGACGCGGTACCCGTCTCCCCCAAGCATCACACACATGAGTTAATTCTGCCACTGCCCTTTTGTGTTTGTTTTCTTCCCACATTTCCGGACCCTTAAAATTACCCCATTGACCGTACAGCTCACTTCACAATGAATGTAAACCGCAAAAGAGGTTTTTTTTTTTTGTGTGTGTGTGTTTTTGTTTTTTTTTTTAAGTCAACTTTGCTGGAACCCTTAGAAAAGGCCCTGAAAGGGCCTGAAAAGATCCTCAGCGGCGCTGAGTGCCCACGGGCACAACCGCTGTGGAGAGGGGCAGGAGCACAGCAGACATGGCCCCTTCCCCGGGGGAACAGATGCACGGCACTGCACACATCGGCTCACGGGGACTGGGCGAATTCGCCACAAATACGGCAGCACCTGTGAAGCACTGCATCCAAAACAGATCATACCCAGCAGACTGCAATGGGTCGCAGCTTGGAATTGTCACCACTCCCAAGAGCCATCCTGAAATACAGCGGGAACCGGCAGCAGCGCTCCACACCTCGCAGGAGCTGCTTCCCCACAGTCACAAGACCGCACTATAAAGCCATAAAGCCACTGCCACACACACTGGGCTCAAAGAGCGGTACCACCACTTGGCAGCACTGCCACTGCTTCTCCTCCTGTGGGCACAGCTCTGAGCGCTGGACACAGAGCCAGGCTTGTCCCTGGGCAGCAAAAACAGACCCACATATGGACCTAGGTATAACCACCAGAGCCAAATACAGACGTGGGCATGACCACCAGCCCCAAGCATGGACCTGGGTGCAACCACCAGCACCAACCACAGAGGTGGGCAGCACCACCAGACCCAAATACAGACCTGGGTGCAACCACCAGAGCCAGGCTTGTCCCTGGGTAGCACCATCAGACCCAAGTACAGACCCAGGCATAACCACCAGACCCAAATATGGACCTGGGCAACACCACCAGACCCAAATACGCACCTGGGCATAACCATCAGACCCAAGTACAGACCTGGATGTAAACCACCAGCGCCAGGCTTGTCCCTGAGCAGCACCATGAGAGCTAAATATGGACCTGGGCATCACAAAGAGGCACAAATATGAACCTGGGCATAACAACCAGAGCCAGGCTTGTCGCAGCACCACCACACCCAAATATGGACCTAAGCATAACCACCAGAGCCAGGCTCGTCCCTGGCAGGGCCGCTACACTGCAGCCTGGCCATGGAGCTGCAAGTCCAGGAAGCTGTGGGAAGCAGCGACAGGCAGTGAGGGTGCTGGGCTGGATCCCACTCCATGTCCCCCAGAGTACGATGGAAAAGAGCACCTCAGTCATAGCAGCAGTGCTGTCTGCAGGATGGGACAGCAGCTCAGGAAGCGTGGTGGAGGCTTCTGCCCTGCCAACAGCAGCACAGGGTAAATGTCATCAACTTAAATGGCTCCAGGGCCTCGCTGACACTGCCCTTACCCCTTCTGCCTTCTGAGGGACCAGAGGAACTCTGCGGGTAGCCTACAGACAGCTTTATAGGCTCCGCAACAATAGACAGCCGCGGATTCACAAATTATCAGGAATTATTTCCACTTCTGGAACAGATGATTTCTGTCCCTTTTCAGCCACACTGCGACTGCGTCCACCTCTGCAGTACTGTTCAACGTGGAAAACGGTGGGGCAGGGTCCTCAGTGCCTGGCAGAAGCCAGCCCCAACCCACCGCAGCCACCGGCTCTGCTCCTCACACCGCTTCCCAGACACAAAACAGGAGTTTACCATCAGGAGTGAACGTCTGATCTGCGAAGCTCACAGAACGGCTTTGTTTATTGCAGCGGATGAAAGAAAACAAAAAGGGAATCATTTCAAACCCGAAACAAAACTGTTTACAGGACAGCCCTTAGCGCTGCATGAGGCTGTGCACTGAAGAGACCCGAGCAATGGGCAGCATCAACTCTCAAGGCACGGTTCTATGGCACACATGTATGTGACTCGGCTGTCGGCCTGTTATTTAAGTGACCCCCTCGCTACAACTGCAGGGGAGGGGTTATGTGCTGATCTGCTCAAAAAGCGTCGGGCAAGGTTTAAGTGCCGGTGCTCGGAGCATCTGCATTTTAAACCTTCTCGAGATAAACCAAACATCAGAGAGATTTCTCCATTCATCAGTAGTGCAATTAACGGTGTGTGTGTGTGTGTTGGGGGGGGGGGAAGAGGTGGTGGCGGTGAGAGAAAGAAAATCATTAACAACTGAAACTTAAAAAAAAATTAAAATTAAAAAAATAAAAAAATAAAAAAACGAACGAACAAAAATTAATTACAAATAAATAAATAAATAAGCCACATTCCTTCTGCAGCACTGGCCCCAAAAAAATAAATGGGAGCGGTGAAAGACAGCAACGTGAGAGCCGGCATTCAGGAGCCGCATATCAGGACGGCGATTCTTTACGCCTCCTTCACGTTCCTGGGGAATTCAGTCAATAGAAGCCGCTCCTGCCTGTGACGACAGCCCGCGCGCGTCTGCGAGTATTGGGAGCACAGATGTGATGGGAAGAAGCCAACCTGCACCCCGTGCTCGCCGCTGCCCTTTATCTCCGCACCTATCCTGAGCATCTCCCAGCCCCAGGCAGAGTGCAGCTCCCTGTCCCTCACGTGTACCTCCTGCATGGAGGGCTTCGGTCTGCTGTGCCATCCCCGGTGCCATCCGCACCTGCAGCCGTACGGCTGCGGCACGTGGCAGTGTCTCTTCCAGGTGACAGTAGGCCGTGCCCGGCCCCTGAGCTGTCCCATGTCTCACACGGCCAACATATGCACTGCTAAATTACTCAAGTGTGTTCGGGAGCCTTGGCCAGATAGACAGACAGCGGTGATGACAAAAAGTATTTTGAAAAGGGCTGCAGCAGCCGCACCCAAGTGGCCCTTTTGTGGATGTGGGCTCTGACCCTCTGCCATCCACTGCAGCCTTTTCTCAGAGGGGAGAGGGGATAACGTCTCCATTTTTCAGTCATCAAAGTGAGAGCTGAACTTCCAGCTTCGGAATGAAGGTGGCCGCCCGGCAGGGCTGTGCCCCAGGACGTCCCTGTGGGATGTGCTCAGGTTCGGACACAAATGAAAGGAACATCTCCCCTACAGCGCTTGGCTTCCCTAGGCAGACTTGGCGATGCTGGACAACCTCTCCCATCCTTAACTGAACGTTTAGTCCAGCACGTAGGCACGGCGGTGCCAGGCCGAGCCCTGCGGCATGCTCCCATCCTGCCCGCTCGCCTGGAGCCCCCGAGCACCCGGAGCCAAGAGGCTGAGAGCATTCCTCTCCTTAATCACAATTAGAGGACGGGGAGGGGGGGGTGGGCAGCATGGAAGCGGCTGTCTTTGTGTACCCCGGCTACACCCTGCAGCACACGCGCAGCATCCGCGAGGCCACAGTTGGGGTTCTGGCACGGTACCAAACACAACCATCCTTCAGCCACACGCAGAACCGCCACCGCCGCATCCCTGCGCTGCTTCTCCTTCCCCGTTAAAAGGAACCGATCCGTAAGCTTGAAATCCCTTTCTCTTTGCTCATCTTTGATGGCGGTCCCAAAATGGCGCCCAGAAGATGAAAGCACTCCTCCAAAAGCCGCAACACACCGCTCCTGCTGACAGTGGGGACCTGTGCGTGTGCCCGGGCTGAGCGATCCACACTTAAACACCACATTTCCAATGAAGGTCACACAGAGTCAGTCGTGATACAGAGTTGATCATGGTTAAATGATGCATCCCACCCCAAAGCCACAGCCCAGAAAAATGAGCTGGGCTTAAATAACGCCGCTTCGTTACCATATTCTGCCATCAATTTTACACAACATGTAAAACAAAAAAACAAACAAACTCAAAAGAAAGGCCTTCAAAACCAAGCGGGATCCACCATACCGCCATTGAGGGCCATATTAATTTGTGATCACTGTTACTGCGGTGCTGGGCAAGCCTTAATCAAACTAAGGGCGAAATTAAAAGCGGGTCGTTAAAGCCTTTACGCTGCGGCAGCCACACGGTGCCGTCTGTGCCAGGAGGGCTTTGTAAGCGGCACCAGGGGCACATCCGCAGTATTCGGGCACTCCAGGGCCGCTCCTACACACACACAGTGACCAAACATACACTGAGTTGCACAGTGTGCAGCGGGTGCCCCGAAACTTGGGTATAACACGGCATCATACATGGAGGGAATGGGAAAGGAGTCCTGTGGGGAGGTGTAGGCTTCCATTAATGGTCCAATAAGCGAAATATGGCCGACATGACAGAGCAGGCAAATCTCCCAGTACCGCAACAGCCGAAAATCGGCTTCAGAATGCATTCTGGAAGCCCGGCAGCAGCTGACTGCCACACGGATGCTCTGTGACGGCTCACACCGAGCGTATGATGAACGTCTGCACCGCGGAAGCTGAGCTGTGCCAAAAAATTTCAGCCCAGTGGATTTCATCTCAGCAATGTCCTAACAGCGGCAGCAGCAGCGGGACACCCTGCTTCGTCCACAGGGCACGCAGCGCTCAGCATGAGCTGCAGCTATTAGGGCACCTCACACAGACCATACAAACCAGCACTAACTCCGGGGCAGTTCCCTCTGACAGCACTGCAGCCCTCAGCAGCCCCCCCGGCACGGGCGGTGTCCCTGGGCCGGCACGGCCCAACCGTTCAGCGCTCTCTGCTGAACACCTGCGAACATCAAACAGAACCTCACGGCCCTTCGCCGGGCTGACAAAAGCCTTTCATGTGAGAAACGCTCCACGGGAATGTCACGGCTGTGGCTCAGGTTACATTCCTTTCTCACCACAGTAAGAAGCCATGTTTGTGGAATTAAAGATTAAAATGCAGCCCTATTCCCATTCACACGTTACAAATCACAATGAAGCATCACCTATCAGATGAGTAAAAAAGCCATCGGGGTGACTTTAAGCATGAAATACGACCACGCTGCCCAAACTGCAGTCAGTTTCACTTCACCGCTTGGGATTACTTTTTTTGGGGGTCTTTTTTTTTTCCTTTTTTTTTTTGTTTTAATCAAGGAAGCTTCAGCTCAGTGCAGAAGAACGATGCTCCTGGTTCCCCCTCACAGCAGATGTGAGTGCTGGGAGCGGAGCACTACGGGAAGCTCAGGCTGCAGGAGGGCAGCAGTCCAGGAGGAAGAACGTGCCGCATGCCAGCCGCGTTCGCAGGACACACACCCAGAGCAACGACCTGCATCCACACGTCCTTTGCAAGGCTCCCTTTAACCCTTCCACAGAGCCCCACGGGAAGGTCGCTGAGCGCTCCCGTGCGACCCCACATCCCCCTGGCTCCGCTCAGCTGCAAGAAGCATCCGCAGTGCTTCCCAGCACCCAGCCCACTGCCAGCACAGCACAAGGCTCTGCAGCCGCAGTGAGTGCCCATCCGGCCATGCACACCAACAACTTTTTGAAAACAGCCACTCGCTCGCTACTCGGCTCCACGTCTCACACTGAGCAGCGAATTCGAGCTGGTTTTCCCTTCTCCAGAGCGTACCCTGCGCCACATATCTTTGTGCGAGCGGCGTGCCAACAAACAGAGCACGTCTCTGTGCTGCGCTGCTGAGCGGGGGCACTCCCCCTGTGCCAGCAGGCTGCTCGGGCACGCACACGGCACGGCGCTGCCAGAGAGCCCAGCTGCTGCCTGGGATGGGCCCTACCTTAGCATTACCGCCTTCACACATCCTTTGTACCCGCTAAAGGATGCGCCAAGGTTACCCGAATGCTCTCAGGCTCAGAGAAGGCAGCAGTGGCAGCAGCAGACCCTCTGCCTGTCTTGCCGCTCAGATCTGCTTGGCTGCGTTATTTCTGATCGGAATGCCCTCCCAGATGAGGTCTGTGGTGCATTTTGCAGTACCGCTGCCCAGTTAATTGCTGGTAGACCGAGTGTTGTCGCTGCACTGGCTGCTACGTAAGCATGGCAAATCGATTTGCCACAAATACTTTGCACTTCCCTCCAATGGAAACAAATAAAGAGCGTATTATACATTTGCTTAAATCGGGTATTTAAATCGTATAATTCAGAAAGTGACAAAAAATGGGATTAAAATGCTCAGCCTGTGAAATATTAGGCAAAATGTGTTTGGAAAGTTATTCAGACCTAACAACGCCATTCTCAAAGTCACTGCGCCCGTAACAGAACCAAATGTGCAAACACAAAGCATGGCATTCTGCAAGTCTGAGCAGAGTGAGACGCGTACAACGAACCCTCAATAATTGCAGGTGGCATTCGGTACGGCATCTTACACATGTACCCTGCAGACTCCTGTCAGATTCCTAAGTCTTCCTACGGAAATAAAAAGTTAATTAAAGCATCAGCGCCTTTAATAAAAACGGTTCTGAAGAGCGCACAGAAGAGGTTCCTTTAACGGAGCGCAATCTGCCAACACCAGGCACGGAGCTGCACACGGCGACGCGTTCCTGTCTGGATATCCACGGGCGCTGCGCAGCAGGGACCTGTCCAAATCCACCATCTGACGGAGAGCAGCGCTGCGCTCCCCCCACATTCACTGCCGTGCACGGCCGTGCTGCACTGCACCGCACCGCACTGTACCGCAGCTCCCAGCGGGGATGGGGCTGCGTCCTGCCCCACACCGCACACAGCTCTGCCCAACTTTGGAGCACAGCAAGCAAATCCCCAGCGCCTCGGTGGCGCGTTCGCTCCTTCTACCTCTGATCTGTCAGGCATATAAAAGCCCCCATATAAAACCACACTTGCCAGGCAATTATTGCACACATATGTTCTGCCACAACCAACTCCACTCTTTCTTTTGTCATCCAGCGGGACTCCCGCTTTATGGCACGCCAGAAGTTGCCCACGGAGCCCGGCAGCAGCCGAACCACCGCGCGCACAAACAGACCCTGGGCAGCGTCAGGGGCTAGTCAGAAGCGGACGTGTATTTGGAAAGAAAACGCCCTGCTTTACACCCATAGATCTCAATCCAGCCAAAAAAATATGCCCTTCTCCCATACAGGGAGCGCCGCACCTCCAGAGCCCGGTGCCGGGCTCGGCTGCGCGCCCCATTCATCACTTAATTCCGGCAGCCGTCCTTATTTACTCAATTAATTCCCATGCAAGATGCTTTGGTTCTCACTCCTCAAATATAAAACTGTAAATAAAAATCCTCCAGGCTGAGTTAAAAAAAATGGTAACAAAAAGCCTTAAACCAGCTTCACCTCGAGCAACAGCACAGAGCAGTGACTCAAAAAAATCATAAATCAGGGGAAACACTGCGAAAATGCCTCGTGGAAATAGCCACAGCAACACTAAGAGCAATAACAGGGAGAATTCCGCTCGAGTCGGAACGGATCTGCGCCCCAGAAGAGATTACCGCAACCACAACAAAGGTAATGCCCATGGATAAATAACAGGGAGTGTTGCAGCCGC
This sequence comes from Cyrtonyx montezumae, assembly GCF_038088225.1. Classification (NCBI taxonomy): domain Eukaryota; kingdom Metazoa; phylum Chordata; class Aves; order Galliformes; family Odontophoridae; genus Cyrtonyx; species Cyrtonyx montezumae. The sequence continues at coordinate 1,472,802 of NW_027072047.1, forward strand.
GCGCTGAACAAAACCGGTACGTACTTGAGCCAGTGAAATGTCCACTCGCCAAGGAAGTTGGTCCATTTTTGCCACTGCTCACAGGAGGTGAAAACATCTAAAAGAAAGAAAACAACAGGAAAGCGACACAGAGCCATTACTACGGGAAAAGCGCCGTCAGCCAAAAGTTCCTCCACCGCAGACTCTGCCAGCCCTGGGGACAGCCCCAGCGCCGTGCCCCCAGCCCCGCACCCCCCGCAGTACCCCGGGAAGATGCACCGCAGCCCCACGCCGGCCACGCTCCCCCCCAACTCCCCCCCCTCCTCCCCTCTCTCGTCGCCGGTTGAGGAAGGCGAAAAAAAGTTTGTTTGGCAAAACCTTGGCCATAAAGGTAGCAGCGTCCATCCGCAGCCCGCTTCAGGGTTCGCCTGTCATCCGCGTGCCCAAATAATGACCGTGCGAAGTGCCACCTGCCCTAAATCCTCATTCCGTCTCTAAGAGGAGCGCAGTCTGAGCGCGCCGCTCCCTCTCCCTCTCTCTCTCACCCTCTCTCTCGCTTGCATTTATTTCGACCCTAATTGGTTTCTCTCTTCCTCGACGTGTCTGGTGGGTAACAACACGCACCTTCCCTGAGTCAGAGCCTGCAAAAAGCCAGGGAACAAATGGAAAAAGCGCACCGAGCGACGACGGGGCTGCCAGGCTGCCTCGGGCTGCGCTTCCCGGCCCAACTTCCCACAGCCATCCCTCCGGAGCGCCGAGCGGAGCCGCGGCCGCAGCCCCGGCGAGGAGGAGCCGCGCTCAGCCCCACGCGCGCATCCCGCGGCCAACCCGCGGCCCCTGCGGGGAAGAGGGGACGAGCGCTGGAAGGGAGGGACGGGCGGCGGGGGGGAAGGAAGGGCCGGTAGAAGGAGGGGGGGAGGAGGGAGTGGGGGGGTAGGGGGGGGGGGCTCGCTGGGCCGGGCAGGAGCCCCCGAGCTCGGGGTAAAGCTGCCGGGGAAAACTTTCAGCTGCGGCGGTCGCGGATTTCCTCGCGCTTCCCACGTGCCGGAAAAAAAAAAAAAAAAAAAACCAAAAAAAAAAAAAAAAAAGAAAGAAAACCGAAGCAAGGGAAGAACCGAAAGCGGAATATCGGGAACTCTGATCAGGCAGCGATTAGTTCCCGCAGCGGCGGTGCCGTGCGATGGGAAGCACACGGCCAAGTGCCGGAGGTCGGCGCCGGGCAGCGACGATGAGAAACGCTCGCGTTTCGGGGCGTCTCTTCTCGGGCAAAATCATTTTCGGCATCCGAGGCGCTCCGAGAACCGCGCGCAGCGCCGTGTTTCCCATCACAGCGGAGAAAAAACCCCAAACTCGGGTCTGCTCTCTTTTTTTTTCTTTTTTTTTAGGCAGAAAGGTATTTACCGTGGCTGCAGCTGCCGATTAAAAATTACCAAGTGCGCTCCGATTGCACTTCGTTTTGGGTTCGGGTTGTTTTTTTTTTTGTTTGGTTTTTTTTGGGGGGGGGAGGATTTTTTTTTTTTTTTTTTGGTTTAACAGATCAGCTAGAAGCTATTTTTTTTTTTTACAGCTGTTGTTAATTTCCACCGTTGTTTCTTACCGCACTGAAATCCAGTAAATCACTCAGTTCTTTGTCCGTCCCTAAGGCAGCCATTCGCTGTTGGTGATGCATTTTAGCAAAATCACACAAACCTAGAAACATGGAAACAACCGCAATCAGAAAGCCGGTCCCGAGCCCGCGGGAAGCAGCACAGTGGGGTCGGGAGGTCCGGATATGGGGGGAGGGGGGGACTGAGGGGAGGGCTGGGGGGGGGGGGAGAGAAGGGAGGGAAAAAAGATGGAGGGGCAGCAAAGCAACAACAAAAAGCGGTGGTGCGGTTCCAGAGAGCCGGGCACATCCACTCAGAGCCACGGAGGAGGAGAGGCGGCGGCTGGCTGCTGCCCGAGCATCGCTGTGCAACAGGAGGTTCCCCAGCAGCCCGTAGCGCAACTCCGGCCGCACGGCTCCAACTTTTTTTTTTTCCTCCCTTTTCTCCTTCTTCTGCGCAAAGCGGCGCTGAAAAGGCGGGGAAGGAACGGAGCGAGCAAACAAGCCGAAAAAAAAAAAAAAACACCCAAAAAAACCCCGCAAAAATGCGATGCAAGATGCGAAACGTGAATTAAATAAAAAAGGAGAAAGAAAGAGAAGTGGAGGGGCGCCGAGACAGCGCGCTGCCAGCGAGCCCCCGGTTCACAACGAGCGCCGCCGGGAACGGCAGGGGAAAGGGGGGGGCGGGGGGGGGGTTGACCGCGGCACCCACCGAGCGCGGAGGGCCCGGCCCGAGAGCCCCAGGGGGGGAGGGACGGGGGGGAGGGGAGGCGGGAAGGGAAGGAGGCCGAGGGAAGGAGCCCCGTGCCGCGCCCCGCACCGCACCGCGCCGTACCCACCGCGCCGCGCCGTGGGGCCGAGCGGGGCCGCGCCGCCTCCGTACCGCGCTCATGGAGCCGCCGAGCGCCGCCCGCGCCGCGCGCCCGCCCGGAGCCCGCGTCCGAATTCCCCCATCTCGCGCACATCCACATGGCACAGCGCGGAGGGCAGGCTGCACACACACACACGTGACGCGGACGCTTTGCCAAGAGGAACAATATTTTCCCCCCTTCCATCCTCCACTCCCCTTTCCCCTTCTATTATCCTGGGTGGGTTTTTTCTTTTTTTTGGTTGTTGTTTTTAATTTTTTTTGTATTTGTATATGTGACCCCCCCCCCACACACACCCCCCCCCGCGCTCCTCCACCCCCGGCTCACTGAACGACGCTTTGCATTTCCGCTGCAAACTTTACACATCCCACCCCCCCCCCCCCCCCCCAAGCACTTTATTGCACATTACTTGCACGTTTTTTCGCAGAACCTCCCCCCCCCACCTGCCTCCCGCTCCCCCCATCCTCATCCTTCTCCCTCCCCTCCCCTCCTTCCCCCGGCACTTTATTGCACGTTTTTTGCACGGTTTCGGCCCAGCAAAACTTCCTCCTTTGCGGGAGGGCGCGGGGCTCATTGTGCAGCCGCACGCGGGGGCCGCTCCGCGCACGGCGCAATGCACGCGCGTCGGGGGTCGGCGACGCATTGGGGATCGGTCGTCCTAAAAACCAAAAATAAAATAATAAAAATAAAAAATAATAATTAAAAAAAAATTAAAAAAAAGCGCACGAGCAAATTGCAACTTTACCTTAAATGGCCACAATTATGTTCACTATATTCCAAGGAGGGGTGGGGAGGGGGGGGTGAGGGGGAGGGAAGAAAAAAAATATTTTGAAAAAAAAAAAAATTACAAAATGAAATCTTCCGCCCAAAGTGCTTTATTATGTTACACGGCCACCGAAGTGCTCCTCCGGGGCCACCCGAATAGGGGAAAAGGCGTAAAAATAAAGCGAAAAGTTGAGTGCTAATAGTACTAGTAGGAAGAATAATAAATAAAAGTAATAAAAAAGCAACACAAACGCACAGTAAAATAGTAAAAATGAAAAAAATAAGTGTAACGGTGATAAAAAATAATGCGAAATAAATAAAAAATAAAAATGGTGGCGAATGGGGAATGACGAAAAAGATCGGCACGGAAATCAGCCCGAGAACTTTTCCCCTATTGTTTTTTACACACACGGTGCGCGCCGCGCTGCGCTGCGCGCGGGCGGCTCTCTGGGACCGCCTCAAAATTAAGAAAAAAATTAATAACAACAACAATAACAATAATTAAAAAATAAAAATAAAAGCAGCACCACGACACCCACAGTCCCAAAGTCGCTCCAAGTTTACAGCGCTCTCCTCCTCAGCCCCGCGGCCTCCCCCGCGGACACACGGCTCATGGCACGCTTCCCAGGAACACACATCGCGAGCCGCTCACATCCGGGCAATGCCCGCCGCCTTATAAGCGCCGCGCCGCCGCCGCTCGCAGACAATGACGACGGACGGAAGGAGGGAGGGAAGAAGAGAGGGAGGGAGGGAAGCAGGCAGGGAGGGAGGCGGGCGGGGAGCGCAAAGATGGAGGGGCCTTGCCGCCCCCGGACAGCGCCGCGCCGGGCACCGGCCGCCCCCTCGCGGAGCGGCCCCGCCCGGCCACGGGGTGCGGGATGGGGACGCGAGGGGTAGTGCGGCGCGGGGGCTCGAAGCGGCTCGTGGAGCTGGGAGTGGGGGGTGCGGGAGCGAGGGGGGGGGGGGTGCGGGGGAAGAGGGAGGGGAGGAGGGCGGTGCGCTGCGCTGCGGGCGTGGGTCTGGCAGGTGGGAGCGTTGGGGGCAGTGGGAAGTGGGGTGGTGATCTTGGGGGGAGCATTGGGAGGAAGGATGGGAAATGGGGAGCTGATCAGCAGGGCCATGGGGAGGGATGGGATCGGTGTGCTGCTCTTGGCAGTGTGTGGGGGTTGGGAGTGGGGTGCTGCTCTGGGTGGGCACTGGGAAGATTGGGAAGTGGGGTGCTGCTATGGGTAGCACTGTGGGGGGGAAGAGAGAAGCGGGGTGCTGCTCTTCATGGTAGTTGGGAGGGTAAGATGTAGGGTACTGCTCTGGGTGGTCATTGGGAGGGATGGGGAATGGGGTGCTGGTTTGTATGGCTTTTGGCAGGGATGGGACTAGGGTGCTGCACTATGGGACTTTGAGGAGGGTAAGAAGGGGGGTACAGCTCTGAGTGCCCATTGGGAGGGTTGGGGTCAGGGTGCTGTTCTGCATGGCCGTTAGGAAGGCTGCGATCGGAGTGCTGGTGTGAAGCAGGACGGTTGCGGGCCCTGCCTCTTCACTCTGTTTGCTGGAGGGTGGGAGAGAACTTGTTGAGGATTTTCTTCCTTGCATCCATACCAAGTTGGTGGAAGTCCAGACACAGAGCAGGAAGGGTGCCCAAATTACAGCCTTTCATCCCCGGAGAATACAGAGGGCTCTGTGCAGTGCTGTGGTTCTGGGGGGAATGTGCTGCCCCAGAGGGCTGGGACATGAGCAGGGGCCATGGCAGACAGCAGCCCCTCACCTCGTGAACCTCAGAGCTGCCATCCTCCAGGCCCTGCCATGACTCAGTGGGTGCACGTGGCAGCTGCTTACTGTGGGATGGGCCCTCCCTGCTCTCCGGATGGCTGGAACATTTGCAGTGTGAACACAGCCCACGTGAGCAGTCCCACCAGCCTATCCAGAGGGCCCTGGGGATGGTGACACCATGCGTACCCTGCTACGAAGCCTCTAGGTCCAGGGCACCATTTCCTCTGCTGGGTTCCTTCCCCCTGTCTGCTCCCAGCATGGAAAGTGCCTGCAGAGCACCAGGCACATGCCCAAAGGGAATGACTGGAAAAGGCTGTGGTTTCTGGCACTCCTAGCTCTCATGAAGTAGTGGCTCAGAGAGTGCCCGGCTGCTTATCACACTTCCAGCTGAGCTGGAGGCCTGCATGGAATTCCAGCAGAAGTCACAACCTAATGCTTTCACTTTTCTTCCCGGTGGGAACAGCAGCATGCTTGATGCTCTCAGCAACTCAAAGCGTGCCCTCTGTGCATCAGGCACTGGTGTTGGAGCAGCTCCACAAAGCCTTTGTGCATCCTGCCCATGGGGGAGGGAGCTCAAGGGATGGCATCCACAGCAGTGAGGACTCCATCTCCCTGCCGAGCAGCAATTTTTAGGAGGGGTTAGTGCTCTGAGCTTTCAGCCACCCCAGCAGCATGAGTGTCTGAAGAAGTTCTAGGCACAGATAGTAGATCTAGTCAGTATTTGTGCTTCAGGGGACCAACGGAAACATTTAAGGACAGCCATTATGAGTTCTTTCAGCATATCAGCTTCAGGTTATCCTCACTGACTGTCTCAATGGTACCGAGTTGAGCGAGCGTTCCAAGGTGCAGCCCTCAGCCCCATTCCCCCCTTGGGTGCTGTCCTGAAGGACTCACGGCTGGGTGAGCACATCCAGGTCCTCACGAGGACTGGTGTCACACTCCAATATAAAGGAGGGTCTTTATATGTATATGTATACCCGATGGCGAGATTAAGACACAGCGGGTCAAATGTTAGCCCAACCAGTTTATTACAAATACTAGTTGCTTAGGGATATGGGGAAGGGAAGGTGGGAGATAGAAAAGAGATGAAAAGCAAGGAGACTTGGCAGAAAGCAAGAGCGATATAATCACCACCGTGGATCCAGCGAGGTTCGTAGTAGGTCCGTTGATCTCAGGAACCAGTCTGGTCACCGCGGGGGATGGGAGATGGCAGCAAGCAGGCCTCAGGGTCCGTCCTAAGTCTCTTCGGGAGTTCTCCTCAAAGATTTTCTTTTCTTTGGGGGGAGTTCTCCAAAGTTCATTTCTGAAAGTTCTCCCCAAAATCATTGGTTCAGTGAAGGCCTTTTATTCCTCATTTCTCAGGTGTTTTTTCCTTTTCTCTTTGTTTGTGTGACATGTCTGGCCCAACAGATAAGCCAGCAGCGGATGTTACCTTCATTGCCATGCAGGAGCATTGTTGTCTTTTTGTGGTGGTCAGCTTCTCCAAGCCTTACCCCCCAAGAAAAGACTATTTGCACCTATTTCTGTTTATCTTTACAACCATAAGCAGAGATAATGGCACCATAACACCCATCTAGATGACCAGCAGTTATCAGTCAGAGTCTTGTCACCAGAAAAGGCCTTACGAAGCAAACTTTGAGACAAAGGAAAACAGTTTCTGTCTTTCACAACAGGGAATGATGGAGCAGCCCTGCCTGGGGGTCACGCAGCCGTGGGAGGTGTCAGGTTTGGGTGGGGGTCATTTCCCATATCCCAGAGCTGACTGTCACAGACCGGGTAGGACTCAATGCATGGTCGTTTCCCTCTATTATTATAGAGCTTTGTTATCTGTGAGTTATGAGTCCTTTGGCACCAGCAGTGGCCTTAGTGCCATATATTGTACAAAGAAAAGGCAGTTCCGGTGCCAAAATGCTTATTGTTTAAAATACACATTTATTTATTTATTTATTTATTTTCCCAAAGTGATATACAGAAAACCAGGTGGGGAAAAAAAAACCCAAAAAACAAAAACCAACAGTGGGAGCCCAGAGATAGAAGGATTGATTTATGTTATCATTTAACCTGGGATCTACTGCAGGGCACTCAGGGGCTGCAGCCTGCCCTAAGGGACCGGCTCTGGATCTCCAGAGGTTCCTTCCCACCCCTGGAATTGGTTCTGTGATCTCCAGACAGCCCTGAAACGGAGTGCTGATTGAGATCACGGATCAGTTGGAGTTGGACAGGACCTTTAAGAGCCATCTGGTCCCACTGGCGCTGCCATGATTAGCGTCACCCACAGCTCCACATCCATTTCTGAACGTTTCACTGGGAGAATTCCTATCTATTCTGCTTAGAGAGTTCAGTGCAGTGCATTGAGGACTGCTGCATTTCCTGGCCTGCTGCTGCTCTTCATCGTGATTGCACTGGGCATGTCATTTCAATGTTTCAGAAGCAAGAAATTGTTAGTATAGTAATTAGGGATGTGTATTACACCTGATTTGTGCCTGGCCCGCTCGGATATCAACCATGGTTTAACTCCGGATGAATCAAGTCATAATTAAATCCATTTTTAATATTAGCAATAGCTGAAGCATTGGTCGTATTAATCCAATATAAAAATGCTCTACTTCCAGGGAAAAGGGAGGTAAGTACAATTATTCACCTCACAACAGCGAAATATACGTAGAACACAAAATATGAAGATATGGTGACATGTACAATTTCACACATGGCAACACAGGTGAAGCTGGTTTCTGCAGCAGAACCCTGTCCTTCTGGAGCAGGTTGGCAGGCTGAAAACGAGTGCAGCACTTAATAACGGGTGTTGGGGTTTTCCTTCTAAATTTAATAGTAAAACAAATACCGCCATTGCCATATTGGCTGCAGCACTATTTATTTTTTTATTTTGATCCACTACACTTTCTACTGTCCCCATATTTTCTGATCCCAGCACGCTGCAGAATTCAGCATCGCCAGTTCACGAGTGCAGATGTCGCAGGCCAGCAGCAGCTGCAGGTAGTTGGGTCTCTTCCCACCTCTGAAGGCACGTGAATCCATTTGGGTCCACTGTGCTGTTAACATGGTGAGTGGTGTTACGAACAAGAACATTAGGCAAAAATTCACATCTTCAGAACCCTGTGTCTGTCTGTTAGCTATAGAGCCTCACTCAGTTGTGACTGCTGTGCACGAGCCATGTTGGAGCCCGGACAACTGTTACGAGGACTGTTTGTCTGGTGAGTCACGTTTAAGGGCACTAGGCTGCAACCGCATCGCTGCTCATGACTCTTTCCACAGGTGTGGCTTTCCTTTGCTTGGATATGCCTGAAGTCACAATGTGGTGAGAGGTGGCTTTCAAAAACCAACTCGTATTTGGCACTGAATCCAGAACGTGTCCCAGAAGTTAACACCTTGCGGCTGCTCCCCACACACCCTTTGCTTATTCACCATTCAATTCTGAAAATGGACTGGGGGCTGTGGACCACGCATGCCTATAGAATACTGCACTGCACTTTATTCACAGTGGTTCTTCAGATACAGATAATTACACCCTCAGAACAGAGAAGCAAGTCATCCCTTTGCACTAGGACGAGTTGATTATTTTCTGACTATTTTCTTCCTGCTAATCATGTTGATCAAAGAGAGATGATCCAGAGCTGTTGATTATATCTGGGGATGAAGCATGGATGGAGCAAAGCTGAAATCGATAGAAGAGTCCAAAAAACCCCCACCAACCTCTTTGCTTTTCACCCTGTCACACTCTCTCTTAATAAAAAAAAAAAAAAAGGAAAATTGAGCGTAGTAAACATTTCTCATTTCAATGCAACCTCTCCTATATCTTTTTGAGCCCCCTTGTTACGTAATGCTGTGTTCTGTGGAAACAAGGTGAAAAACAAGGGGTGGATATAAAGTTGAGGTACTCAAATTATTGACTTAATTATGTCATCATTAGCAGAGAGGCTTTCCTAGCCACAAGGTCAGCGCTGTGTGATACATCCTGAGGAGTGTATCTGACTCCTGTGAGATACCTGGCCATATAATTGCGAATGTCTTCTGCTGACTTTGCTGGGAATAAATATGCCTTTAAAGGGTCATTGCACCCAGTCCAGACACAGGAACAGCAGTTGTGCCTTCACCCCTCTCCATTCTCAAAAATTAGCAGTTTGTCACCGAGTCAATGCTTAAAGTAACTTTGCTGATAGCAGTACGGTTTCACTGATCAGGTTTCATTTGTTGCCTGACACATATTAGTTACTGGATTTCAAGGAAGATAGAATAGGAAGGAGAAAAACATCCTCCTGCACTTGTGTGAAGTCCTATTAAAACATCACTTTCTTATTCCCTAGTGGAAGACGATGCTTGATTTCAATTAAATGTTACCATTTTGGGACATAATGCAGAGTTTTAACAGATACGCCTTGTGTGTTTGTCCACTGGGGAGATGACACCGGACTTCTATAAAGGCCAACAGGTACAGAGGGTGCTTCACACTCAGTGAACTCCTGTGTGTTTGTGTGTATCCTACCAGCACCTTGCTGAGCTGAACTCAGCGAGAGCAGAGGATTTTCCCTTGTTTTCCTCCCATATCAGTCACAGGTGTTCAAAGCAGTGTTTCTTTGACCACTCCACTGATGGATTTCCCCAGCTTTGCAGCCTCGTGTCTGGTTCCCTGGGTCCAAGAGGCCTTTCCCTGTTCGAGACTTTGTGTACAGCAAACCCCACCATATTAATTGGCAGCACTGCTAATTGGTGATGGTTTGCTCTGTACAAGACTTATGGAATGTTCTGTAGTTGAGGGAAGTCTACAGTACTTAAATTTTACCATTAAAAAATAAGTAGTAATAGTAAAGAAATATATACAAATTCCTGTTGAAGCATCATGCTATGCACTACTTTTGAATTCAGAGGAGGTGTTTTGCTCACCCTCCACCCCCTTCCCAGTGCGACAGGAGAACGAATAAATAAAATTAAAAACCAAACAAAGAACTTGGGGACTGGGGTAAAGCTGTTCACTAAGGCAGAGAAAAGGAAAATAAATAATTATGACCATCTATACATAAATGTCTGTAACAAGTGATGCACAAGCAGTTGCTCCCTGCCCCTTGAGTGATGCCTACATAAACCGTAAGCAGTGGAAGACAATGTATGAACTCCCACCCCCTTTAAAATCCCTTCCACACAATGTCATATGATATGGAATATCCCTTCGTCCAGTTTCAGTCAGCTGTCCTTGTTCTGTATCTGCCCAGCTGCTCAGGCCCTTTGCTGAGCATGGCCTTGGCTTAGCAGGCAACTGTGAACATTGGTGTGTTATCACAGTTTTTCTCCTAGAACCAAGGCATAGCATCACACCAGACACCAGTCCCATCCCAGCTGAAACCAAGACAATATCTTATCCTTTTGCCATTTAAATTTGGCATGTAAAAATTTCTTTTCAAGCCACACTACAGCGGAGTTAGTTCTGTCAGTTTACTTCACTGAAGTAAATGGGCATATGTAGGTGGTTATGGAAATACGTAGGTCGTGATGACAGCTTGACTAAGAATACGAAATGTGCAATAAAGCCATTTCTTATACAGATTTCAGAGGATATCTTTAATATTTCCTAAAGAACTGGCATCTGGAAAAAATGCTTCTCTCATGGAAATGTTTGTATTATACTATTTTTTTTTTAAAGAAAAGAGGGGGAAATGTCAATTAGAGGTGTGTATCACAGCCAAGTAGCTTAGTACTGCACCAGTAAAACTGGAAATAGTGCTATTCTTTGTATACTGCTTGCCAGCAACTATTAATGTCTGAAGTACAGAAAAATACTCCACTGACGATAACATGATTTGTAGCTTTCTTCTTCAACTAGACCGATTTAAAAAGTACAAAATGCTTGGAATGAGGTATGGCACCCTGAATGCCCATTTCACAGCAGTTTGCTGTTCTGTAATGCTCAAACAGAAATGTGTTCACAACGTTCAGGCTTCAGGATGCAGTCGGCACGATAGTGGCACCAGTGGTGATTCACTGCCATCCTGCATGATCAAACTGCACAGAGTTCTGGGTGACAGAAATATTTTGTCTTCAGTTTTTGAAACAATATATATGTGTGAAAAAAAACACTATTCTTTTTATTTTATTTTTCCCCTTTGGACTCCCTTTATTTTCTGTTCTCCTAATTTGAAATTTCTGGGTGCTCAGTATATCAGGACATCAAAATGTGAGATTCAAAGACAATTTCCTCACAATAGTTGAAGACAGACATTTATATAGTTAACAGATGCATGCATCTGTTGTACGTTAACAGAATAAGCAGTACAAAGTAGTATAGTAGTCAGGATGTACAACTAGGAAGATTATCATAGTGGAAAGGAATAATCAAAAATAGATGAAATGCTCACCTGTGTCCCAGGCTTGCAGTGGAAAATCCCCCAGAGGGAGCAATCTCCAAGAAGAGAACCTTTTTTGGTGGTGGTCAGCCCTTAAATGGGGTCTAGGAGAGGTGGAGTCAGACTCCACCCCTTCAGGTCACACAGGTGAATTGCCTTCTCCTGAGCTCCTGTGGCTGACTCAGTGCTTGCCTCAGCTGATCAATCAGTGGTTCAGGCTGTGATTCAGCAGTTCCCATACAGACATTAAATTCCAGGTGAAGGAAGAAGTTCTGAACCACACCATGACATAACTCAGCTTTTCATAGTTAACATTTCTGAGGAGTTTAAATTTGAATGCACTTTGGGAAATGTCTTATGCCCTTGTTTTCCTCACACCAAAATTTCATCAAATTCTTTAACTTCACATTACAGTTTCATTTCAGCTACGGAAGGTGAAATTTCTCCATCAGCTCCTGGAAGAACATCCCACACCATTTTCTGTACATTGCGTGGGGTCATCCATCATAATGCTGCACAGAATGTCACTGTATTGCTCTCCTTGCTTCAGAAACTCAGCAAGCTGATGGATAAAAATGCCTTACAATTCCTCACATAAATGTGAGCATGACAATATTTTTGTTATCAGCATCATCCTTTAACTTGAGAAGTTCTTCCTCTCTTTGCTTGTCACTGATAATGCTCATCATGCTGGAATAAGTGGTAAGTCTCTTACACAACGATTCTCCGTCCTCTTCTAAGTAGCCCTTCTCTGCAATTTATTATTATTATTTTTTTTAATTCATCTTTCCTGAGCAGGTTGACTGGAATTATACACAGTGTTCCATGTAAAGCCACATTGCATCTCGCACAGCACAATTAATAGTTGCCTACACCTGCTAGGAGTAACCTGGCTCATATCTTAGAATAGCTTTTAATTCTTTCAACTACATCTCATATTTACCCTGGAATTCAGGAATATTTTGAGGTTATTATCCTGAATGACTTCTAGTTGATGTCTTTCCAGTTACAGCTTTCCTCTAACAGTTGTCAAACCAAGAGACTCATTATACCTCATCTTAGCAGGCCAGAATTGGACCCTCAGCTCCACAAGAGTGGCCACCAACAGCTGCGATGAGCTGTTTTCTGCAGATCTCCTTCTGAACTATGATTGACAGGAGATGTCTTCTGGGTGGCAGTTAGATGAGGTGAATCCCTCCTGAATACGCTTCTCATTATATAATGTTGCACCTAGTGTACTTTCTACTGCTTTGGTCTTCAGTGACCAAAACTTCCAATGTGATGCTCCCATCACTGCCATGACCTCTTTTTCTTTGTCACTGGGACATTTTATTAGTTTCCTCCTCCCTTGACTACTGCTGAAATAAGCAGTAAGATCATTTCCAACACTGACCCTTGGTGAGTGCTGTGGGTTATATTCTAACAGTGCATTCAGAAAGGTTACCATCACCTTCTCTTTGCTAGTTAACCGTCATGTTCTGCCAAGCAGGCTGATACTTCTTGTGCATCAGAATATCAAATTCTTCCAAAGTCCAATCAAATATGATCTAGATCACTTAAACCATGATGGTAAAGTGTTAGGTTTGTGTAATGTGAACTGCCTTTCACAAATGTTCTCCCATCTTACATCCACATTCTTACTGTTGTTTTACTCAAAACTTATACACTGAGTAGCATAAACCCAAATAGTTCAGCGACTGATAAAATTATTTTTCTCCCATTTTCATAAAAAATGTCCACATTCTCTATGCCTCAATAATACGTCTGTATTCCTGGCTCGACAGACTGATGATTTAATGTGCCAGCTCCTGAAATCTTCCGGGCTGGAGATAATCCCCAGATTGAGCAATCATTAAAGTTTTTTTGCATGCAGTATTCATCTCAGATGCTATCATTTAAATTCCTATGAATTCATTCTCATTAGTAGTTCTGTCTGTAATTTTTGCACTAAGCTAATAATAATTTTTATCTCAGTGAAAATTAGATCAGATTCTACAAGACATTGATGTAGTCTCCAATGTATTTTTCATGTAAAGGTTGGTATCTGAGAACAGAATTACAGTATAGGAGAATTTGGTTTCATTCCAGCAGATGTTGAATTCACAGAATCACAGACAAGCTGAGCCAGGAAGAGTCTGCTGTTTCCTCCTGATCCAACACCCCCATCCCCCAGGATCACACACCCAGAACAGAGTGCCCAGGCCCCTGTCCAGGTGAGTTTTGAGATGTCCAAGCAGGAAGGCCCAGTGTCTTTCTGGGAAACCTGTGTCAGTGCTATGGTGCTGGTACAGTGAAGAAGTGCTTCTTGGTGAACTAGGTATTATGGATTTCTTTCTAAGATGCACCAGGAACATAAATCTTTTTTATATCTGTTGAAGGAAGGAGTGCCAAGGAAGCTTTGCCAAGTGCCAGGTCCTACACTTTTGCCACAGTAACCCCATGCAGTGCTATAGGCTTGGGGATGTGTGGCTGGATGACTGAGGAGGAAAGGGAGCTGGGGGTGTTGGTTGATGCTTGGCTGAACATGAGCTGACAGTGTGCCCAGGTGGCCAAGAGGACCAATGGCATCCTGGCCTGCATCAGAAATAATGTGGCCAGCAGGAGCAGGGAGGTGATCATCCCCCTGTACTCAGCACAGGTGAGGCTGCACCTCAATTGCTGTGTTCAAGTTTTGGGCCCCTCACTACAGCAAAGACACTGAGGCCCTGGAATGCATCCAGAGAAGGGCAATGAAACTGGTGAGGGATCTGGAGCACAGGGCTATGAGGAGCAGCTGAGGGAGCTGGGATTGTTTAGTCTGGAGAAGAGGAGGCTCAGGGGAGACCACATTGCACTCTACAGCTTCCTGAAGGGGGGTTGTGATGAGGAGGGGTTTGGCCTCTTCTCCCAGGCAACAAACAGGACCTTAGGAAATGGCCCAAAGTTGTACCAGAGCAGGTTTAGACTGAATGTAAGGAAAAAAATTTTCTTTCAGAGGGTGGTCAGGCACTGGGATGGCATGCACAGGGAGGTGGTGGAGTCACCATCCCTGGTAGTGTTCAAGAGGTGTCTGGATGAGGAGCTACGAGATATGGTTTAGCAGCTTGTGGCAGTGATGGGAATGGATGGGCAGTTGGACTGGATGATCTTGTAGGTCCTTTCCAACCATGTCATTCTGTGATTCTATGATCATTCTGACAACTTGTGTCAATGGTCAGTGGTATCTGTAGTCATTTCCCTAATGTTATGAGACATGAAATGTAAATCCACTATTTTGGAAGCTTGCCATCTTCCTCAGTATCTATAAAAAACAGCAATCTGTCATTGTCTTCTGATCAGCTTGAATCAGGAAAAAGTATTCCAAATAATCATTGCTCTGCCTGACGGGAGAAGGGCACTACAGAGGGACCTGGATAGACTGGATCGATGAACCAAGGTTAACTGTATAAGTTTCAGTAGGGCCAGCGGTCAGGTCCCACATTTTGGTCACAACAACCTCAGGCAGCCCTACAGGTTTGGGGAGGAGTGGCTGGAAAGCTGCCTGACAGAAAGGGACCTTGGTGTACTGAAGGACTGTGGGCTGAATATGAGCCAGCAGTGTGCCCAGGAGTCCAATGGCATCCTGGCCTGGATCAGGAATGGTGTGGTGAGCTGCACTAGGGAAGTCATCCTGCCCCTGTACCTCACACCGGTGAGGCCTCACCTTGAGTACTGTGTTCAGTGTTGGGCACCTGAGTCCAGAAAGGACATGGAGGTGCTCGAGCAGGTCCAAAGAAGGGCAACAAGGCTGTGAAAGGCTTGGAGAATGTGCCCTATGAGGAGAGACTGAAGGAACTGGGACTGTTTGGTCTGGGGAGAGGAAGGCTCAGGGGAGACCTCATTGCTCTCTTCCAATCTCCGAAAGGTGCTTACAGACAGAACAAGACTGAGCTCTTCTCACTGGTGACAATGACAGGACAAGGGGAAATGGTCTGAAGATGTACCAGGGTAAGTTTTTGTTGGATATCAGGAAACAATTCTTGACAGAAAGGGTTGTTCAGCACTGGAATATACTCTGTAGGGAGGTGGTGGAATCACCATCCCTGGATGTGTTGCTGAGGGCCATGACTTAGCAGAAGGTTGTTCAAGTAAAGGCGGTATTGTTAGGTCATGGTTGGACTCGATGATCTTTAAGGTCTTTTCAAACCTGAGTGATTGTATGGTAAAATAAATGTGGGAAGAGGAGCTTGTGTTCAGTCCTTGGCAACATTCTGCTGGTGGTGATGTGCTGCAGCTAACATCCTCAGAGAGACAGGACGAGCATTGCAGTCCACACAGGAACAAATATGCTGACTCAATAATGGAGGGCTGCTAATGAAAATGCACCCACTTGGAGATTTTTTCCTACATTCTTTCATCCTAGAATTTCATATAACGAGAATGACATAGTTACTTGTTTGTGCTGAAATCAAACATGCTTGTTCTTCACTTGCAAAAATAGGAAACTTCTTTCAAAGTGACACTCTTCATGAAAGAATAGAAGTGTGCAGCTGCTGTATGACTAAGTGATTAAAAACACGATGGCTAATTCATTTTAGGTGATACATTTGTACTCGAGGCCAAGTATCACAAAAATAGCTGCTTAGTTTTTCTTTTTAACACTAAGCAAAGCCCCAAAGAGTTCTCAGCAGACTGGCAAGGCTTTCCTCATCCAGTTTTTCCCAGGCTACAACAACTGGAAGTCAGGCTACAACAACTGGAATTGTCTTCTCTCCAGTATTCCTCTTTTATCTGGTTTCCACCCTCACAGTACTCACTAGAACAAATGATTATAAACTATCTTTGGCCAAGGGAAAAGTTCACAACATTTTAGACATCTTTCTTAGAAAATGCCAAGATAGGTAGCATTTTCTTGGCTTGTACATCACGTGTAGGGAAGTAGAGAGTTTATGAGGTGCAAGAGTCTGATCACCACAATAGTATTATTCAACTTACTGAGTGCTATTTGAAGACTTGACATAAGTAGAGAAAAATATCACATTGTTGTTCTATGGTTAAGAGAATGAACAGTGCCAAATACTGTTGTAGCTAAGATACTTTACAGATAGTATCATTAGAAAGATTATTATGATGGAAAGAGACAATGAAAATAAAAGAAAATGCTCACCCACATCCCAGGATCATAGTAGGAAACTCCAAAGGAACTATCTCCAGAAAGAAATCTTTCTCTAGTGGTGGTCAGCCCTTAAATGGGGTCTAGGAGAGGTGGAGTTAGTCTAGTGACTTCACCTGTGCTCCTGCAGCTGACTCAGTGCTTGCCTCAGGTGATCAATCAGTGGTTCAGGCTGTGATTCAACAGTTCCCATACACTTGTCAATATTATTCTATATTATTTTTGTTACTGAGCTCAGATGTGTAGAAGATAATCAAGGGTTCTTGATTTTAGCTTGTGTGTGCTGATGTGCACTGTTTGTCCTTATAATCTAATTATAAGACTATGTAAAAAATACATGGGAATATGAACAGAAAGAGGATGAAGAAGAAAATAATTGAAGTAATACATGGTGGCTGGATTAGTTATTTGCACAATTAGCTGCTTGAATTAGATACTTGACAAGGGATACAGAAGAAAGAATAAAGGGCTATCTCTGTCAAAGACAGTTTGTAGTGAAGCTGCTACTATAAGTGTATTATGATTTAAATAGAAAGACCTTCAGGTTTCAGTTAAATTGATTTTGATTCTGCTTATTTCTCTAATGCTAGATTTGTTTCATTTCTGCATTAAGCTCCTCTTATTAAACGATGCAGTGTATGACTGAAATTTCTACAGTACAGTTCCCTGGGAGCAGCCTAAGACATAACCTAATGAACTTTTTAAATGCTTATCTGTGCTCAACAAATAGAACATAAAACCTCAGGGTTTATTGAAATTCTCTGGAGAAATGGGTGTGCAGTTATTTCTAGATAATGGATCACTTTTTGATTGGCAAATTCACCATTTCACTGCAGTGTCCTCTGATGTTCTCACAAGAGGTTCAGCTATATGTATCACTGTTTGGCTGGGTAGAGTGCCATCTCTGCTGGAAGAAACAGAGAAAACAGCCACGTGAAAACAATTCTCTCTTAATATTTGGTCAAAGTTAAACTGATAGTGTGGCATGAATATGAGGCAGGAAATTCTAGAAGAATTAATTTTTGTGGAAGATTGGTTTCAAATATTAGGGAAGGAACCAGAAGTTAGTTATGGACCAAACAGGCCAGTGTGGTCATATCCAGCAGCCTGCAGTTCTCCTTGTGTCAAGTCATTAGCCTGGAGTATTTGAGCTGCCTGATCTTCCAGAGTCACTTCCTTCAACTGAAGAGCCATCTCAGCATGTGGAATTGGAAGCCTGGATGGCAGGAGGCCTGCATGGCTGAGCAAAGCGCTGCTGAGTACACTCAAACATGAAAGGGAAGAGAGGAAAAGGTGGAATCAGGGCACCCACATCTCAACTTCAGGCAACCAAGGGCCCTGAGATAAATATGGAATACAGCAGAAGTATCAAATAAAATATAAGAACTTACCTGAAGCATGTCTTTCCTCATCATAAATGGATTTTCCATAGAGATTCTAGAATACAGTCAATGGAAAGATCTCTGGGACCTCGTTATAGTGATAGATCAGTAGTTTATCACGAGAATTCAATTGGGAATGAAAGATGCCCATAAAAAAGTATTAGTAGCTTCTTATAAGAACTGCAAGATAAAGCCTTTTGAGAGAACTTATTACGGTGATGAAAAAAATACAGAAAAATAGAAGTAAATATAATGCCAGCAGATTGCTGTAAAGATTCTGTAACCATGTCAAAACTTTAAATGAAGGTTGTCCATTTTGCATAGTGGAACAGCTTCTGACTATCATGGAGAGCTGATCTCTCCTTCAGAATTTCAGCACTGATCTTATGGGACAATATTTCGAAATGCTGCTGCATCAGAAAATGTCTCTCAGTCTGACTTCTACTGCAGGACTCTTCAGCTGATTCTGTATCTTCTCTCCTGTAAATCCTCTGATGAATTCTGTTCTTAGGGACCCAAGTGTGCACATCCACTTGTGTTGACTTGAATGTAACAGCTGCCCACTCAACTTCAGCAATTCACATCTATCCTCCATGCACTTGATTGTGCAATATATGAACAATGACAGAGGAAATACGAACTAAATCAGTAGAGTGAACTGAGCATGGAAAAGATTGATCTGCTTTTTGGGGAAGTGAGAACAGACCACCCAAGAATTATAGAATCATAGTATCACTCAGGTTGGAAAAGACATTAAAGATCGTTGAGTCCAACCATGACCCAACCATACTGCCCTCACTTGAAAAACGGTCCACTAAATCACTGCCCTGAGCACCACCACATCCAAACGGTTTTTAAACACATGCAGGGATGGTGACTCCACCACCTCCCTGTAGAGTCTATTCCAGTGCTGAACAACCCGTTCTGTCAAGAACTGTTTCCTGATATCCAACCTAAACTTACCCTGGTGCATCTTCAGTCCATTTCCCCTCATCCTGTCATTGTCACCAGTGAGAAGAGCCCAGTCTCGCTCTGTCTGTAAGCACCTTTCAGACACTGGAAGAAAGCAATAAGGTCTCTCCTCAGCCTTCTTTTCCCCAGACTAAATATGCCCCAGGGCATACTTTCCAAGCCTTTCACAGCCTTCTTGCCCTTCTTTGGACCTGCTCGAGCACCTCCATGTCCTTTCTGGACTCAGGTGCCCAACACTGAACACAGTACTCAAGGTGAGGCCTCACCGGTGTGAGGTACAGGGGCAGGATGACTTCCCTAGTGCAGCTCACCACACCATTCCTGATCCAGGCCAGGATGCCATTGGACTCCTGGGCACACTGCTGGCTCATATTCAAGCCCACAGTCCTTCAGCACACCAAGGTCCCTTTCTGTCAGGCAGCTTTCCAGCCACTGCTCCCCAAGCCAGTAGTGTTGCCTGGGGTTGTTGTGACCAAAATGTGGGACCCGACCGCTGGCCCTACTGAAACTTGTACAGTTAACTTTAGTCCATCGATCCAGTCTATCAAGATCCCTCTGTAGTACACTTCTTCCCTCAGGCAGATCAACACTCCTCTCATGAGTTAAGCATTAAGTGTGTATCCCAACCAGCTATGTATTACAAAAGTGGAATTTTTCATTTTTCTACTGTTATCTTAAAAACTTGATGTAAAGAGAAAACTGAATCCACAAGGAATCCTTCCACGTTTGGCAGAATTTTTGGAGCCAGTGCAAAGATTCCACATTCCAGCTTCCAGGAAATGCATTCATGGTTATTTTTTTAGTCTGTGGATTTGAGCTGACTGTTCTTGCTAATGACATAAATGAAAATGCTGTATCAACTTTGGCAGCTATTATTCAAATGAGTAGTGAGACAGTTCAAAGAGCTGCAGGACAATCTGTTCTGCTCTCTTTGGCCACTCCCGTTTTGGCTTCTGGTAAGTCCACCATTACACTCACAGCATCTGGATTTAGTGAGGCAAGAGCAGCATGAGCGTGCAAGCATTGCTGACCGAATAACAACAGCAAGGCCTGTTGTAGCTGCACATCTTACCGAACCCACCATTAATCATAGGTCTGATCCTCTTGACTATTCAGAATCCAAGAAAACCATCTGGCCAACATTCACACTTTGGGCTAATAAGTTCCTTGGAAGCTCTCCCACTATTGTGTCATGTGGATGAGCGTGCAAGGCAGAGCGATCACATTCTCACTCTGCAGGGTGAGAATTCACTCTACAGTCTCATTCCACAAACTCTCTAGATTGAATTTCATGTCTGCTCAGAACCTCATCACTGTGAAACGTGATGTGCTCATCCATGGTTACCTTGCCACTATCCCTTCTGAAAAAAATGTTGGCACAGATGCCCTGGGAGGTGGTGGGGTGTCCATCCCTGGAGATGATGCAGAACCATGGAGGTGTGGCACCTGGGGACATGGTCAGTGGGCATGGCAGGGTTGGGTTGGGGTTGGGCTTGGCGTTCTTGGAGGTCTTTTCCAACCTTAATGATTCTATGGTTCCATGAAAACAGTACTTCTGTGTGGGTTTGCTGAGTTTTCTATTTCCTGCTCTGCCTGATGCCCGCTGTCATTGCAAAAGGTCACCTCAAGCCTTCATGGACCCCTCCAAGCAAGGCACTGCTCTTACAGCAGGAGTCCTGGGTGTGCATTCTGCCTTCATTCCCTCTTCCTAACAAAACCTCTGCTCAGCTGTTTTACAGCCTTTGCTCTCACAGCTGCAGTCTGCAGTGAGATTATCTCTTTCACAGGCCTTCTTTTCAGGATTTGAAGTTGCAACAAATCTATCTTGCAGGAATGCATTCCATATGAAAACAGATGGTTACTTCCTTCCACCTATTTTCCACACCCCAAACTTTACTTCAGAGAATTGCAGTGAAACATGCACTCAAAGCAGATGTCTTTGGACCACTGGAGAGCTTTCTGTGGCAGTGGAACAGCCTTTGCTGTAACAAAGCAACTTGCTTATGCACAGTGATGAGAATACACTTAGGTATATGCTCTGAAGTGAGCAGGGACATGGGCAGCTTTAACTCTGTGGGTTTAAGCTCACACGTATGTGCTTAACTCTGTGGATATATTTTTAAATCCCAGTTAAGTATGTGTGCTCCATGCTTGAATATTGTGTTGAATCATGATGGGAACACACACGTGGTTAATGTTAAATGTGTATTTAGTGCTTTTTTGGAGTCAAACTTGAAATTGCTGAGCTCTGCCCCATTTCCTTCCTGTGACTTTAGCACTACAGAAACATTTTCTGATGAAAAATATTTTTCTTTTTCTCCTGTCAGGTTCTGTCTATTCAGTGTCTTCAGCTGTGAACTAGAAGAGGACTCACTGTCAGGTTCTGAAGAGTTATTTCAGCTTGTTTCTCGGTAGGTGAAGCTCTGTGCAAGGGTCCTACGTGGTGGTGCCATGCGCTCTGACACAGCCATGATGTGGGAATGAGACCATGCTGAATGAGATGCAATGAAATGCACAGTTACACTTCCCTGGTAGTTCAGTACATTGCCTTTAGCAGTTCACTGACATGCTAGCCTGAAGTTTCTGAGAACAAAGATTTATTAACATCTGTCCAAACTGAAGCAAGAGAAAGGACAATTTTTGTTTGTTCCTTCCTGTGTTGTTTAATTGTTAACAAAGACGTTGCAAGTGCAACAAGAGGGTGGGTTTCTCTGGTGAGTGGTTTAATGCATAAAAAGCAAGTTACTTCCCACATACATGTCAGTTTGTCTTCAGGTTTTACCCTATGTCTGCGTGCCACAGAAAACTGCTGCTCCTTACCAAAGCACACTGGTAAGCCCCGAGATGATGGCTCAGGTTGGACCACCTGCAAAGATCAAACAACAGTTTTATGGCACAGCACAGGGAGGAGACTTGCTTTTTGAATATGAGTGACATTAAGTGGCTTCTGGTGCTGCCACCTGAGGAAATGAGCAATTCTCGGAGAGTAAATGTCAAAATTTCGGTTTCTAAAATGCAATTAATTTTAAAACTTAGATGTTTCCTTCAGAACTTCAGTTTCAGCTTCTTCCTGAGGTGTGACAGTTCATTGTGTATATAATGCCACTTTGCTTCTTTGTTGCACATATAATAAAATTAGGTGTAATTTATTCCACTGTTCAGCCAACTACAGATTTCAGTGCTGACAATGTATGGCAGTTTCATATCCCATAGGGATTAGGAAGCTTGCTGCCTCTGTCTCTGCTTTCACCCAGCAGATGCTCAGTTCCTATGTTATGGTTGGGCTGGATGATCTTGCAGGTCTTTTCCAACCCTGGTGATTCTATGATTTCCTTCAAGCTGCTTGACTTATCAATACATGAAATTAACCTGCAGTGTGTTCTAACCAAACATACCTGGACATCTCCTGCTTGTTTCAGAATGGGACAAGAGCTTTGTCACCCATAGTCTGTCCATTTTTCTTGCTATACCAGATGCTGCTATCACAGGCAATACTGGTTGGATATACTTTCCTTTAACACAATAAGAATGTTCTAAAATGCTGTTTTGCCCTCATTCTCAAAAGAAACAAAGAACAGAAGCTAATTCTTTGAATTTCTCCTGGTTCTTTGCTGGAGTGCAGTCTGTACATTGTCCTTCGCGAAGGATTATGCTCTTTACTACTCTCAGGGGCTCCTGCCCACTGTTTACACAACCATTGTGTGGGCCCTTGCCTGGCCCTTGTGTTGGCAGCTGCGATGACCTGCAGATGCCTCTGCTTAGGGATCTGTCTTACAGGCAGTCCACGCAGGAGGTGATTATGACACCAAGTTTGAAGGGAGTGTTGGTCTGCCTGAGGGGAGAAGGGCACTACAGAGGGATCTGGATAGACTGGATAGATGAACCAAGGATAACTGTACGAGTTTCAATAGGTGTGTCAGGTCCTGCATTTTGGTCACAACAACCCCAAGCAACCCTACCGGTTTGGGGAGGAGTGGCTGGAAAAGTGCCTGACAGAAAGGGACCTTGGTGTGCTGATGGACAGTGGGCTGAATATGAGCCAGCAGTGTGCCCAGGAGGCCAAGAAGGTCAATGGCATCCTGGCCTGGATCAGGAATGGTGTGGTGAGCTGCACTAGGGAAAGTCATCCTGCCCCTGTACCTCACACCGGTGAGGCCTCACCTCGAGAACTGTGTTCAGTGTTGGACACCTGGAGCAGGTCCAAAGAAAGGCAACAAGGCTGTGAAAGGTTTGGAGAATATGCCCTACAAGAAGATACTGAAGGAACTGGGGCTGTTTGGTCTAGGGAGAGGAAGGCTCAGGGGAGACCTCATTGGTCTCTTCCAATATCCAAAAGGTGCTTACAGCAAGAGAGGCGTTGGGCTCTTCTCACTGGTGACATTGACAGGACAAGGGGAAATGGCCTTAAGTTGCACCAGGGTAAGTTTAGATTGGATATCAGGAAACACTTCTTGACAGAAAGATTTGTTCAGCACTGGAATGCGCTCTGCAGGGAGGTGGTGGAGTCACCATCCCTGCATGTGTTTAAAAACCATTTAGATGTGGTGCCATGATTTAGCAGAGAATTGTTAGAGTGAGGGCAGTATGGTTCAGTGATGGTTCAACTAAATGATCTTTAAGGTCTTTTCCAACCTGAGTGAGATTCTGTGATTCTATGATTGCTTCATGGAGTCTGAAGTGCTTTTGGCATGGATATTGATTCTGAAGTTTCATCTTCCATCACATACATGGTGGTGGCCCATTGCAACTTGCAATTGTCCAGGTCTCAGAGGCTCCAGAGCACACAGCCCATTGCTGTTAGCACAGGCACTGGTAGTGGAGCACAGCACCCAGCCACATGCCTCGGGGCAGACCTCAGCCTTTCTGTGTCAGGTGTTCTAAGGCCCAGGAGAAGTGCCAGCACTTGAGAGATGTACATGAAAAAGGGTGGATTTTGTCAGGACCATGAAATGAAAGGCTGTAAAATTGACTCGTTTCCTGAAAGGAGACCCAGTTTTCAGAAGCTGACATATCTTTCTGTTGCAATGCAAAGCTCTCTGGTCTATTTCGGGCATTGGATGACTAGCTGAAGTTGGAGCTAAGCATTGCAGATTGAAATGTGACGTTACTCATCAGTGCTACCTACACATGGGAGCCAGGCCACCAGACTTCTTCTGCTCCCTCAGATTATTTGCTGTGCTGTAGAATAAACCCCAGCCAGAGCAGTATTTGTGCCAGTATTTCTTTCTCTTTTGGATAATCCATCATGTGGGATGAAATCTCTATTTCTGCAAATGTTTTAAGGATTAGAAATTCAGTTTTTGAAAGGTTTTGAAAGTAGCTCTTCTGAAAAAAAGAGATAGGACACGAACAGAGCTGTAAGGCTTGTTGTTGCTGAGCAGGATGCATATGAGTAGAGGATAATACACCGTGAGCAAATCTGAGTGCCACATCACTTAGTAAAACCTTACAATTACTGAAATAGTGAACCAAAGCACACAGAGTGCAGCTAATCTCCACTGTGCTAATGTGAAGGGGCAGGCTTCCTGTGTGGGCCTGTGCTCCTACATGAGGCCTCCTCCGTAAGGAGCCAATAAAACAAATACAAGGCAACAACTTTGAGAACAAATCAGTGGCTGTTCACTGAGCATTGTAGAGAAGGGATGACAAAGTTCAGGTGAGTGCACTTTCTCCTTTGGGCCAAACTGTGATGAATTCCATTCAGCACAAATGTCTTCTATGTGCACAGAGGGCAAACTGCTCTGTAGGTGTTCCAATGCCTGTCTGTGGCAGTAGCCCTGCATTTCTTCTCCCCAAAAACAGTGAGGCAGTGGCACAGTTGACCATGGAGATGGAGGAATCCCCCATCCCTGGAGGTGTTCCAGAGCCATGGAGATGTAGCACTTGGGGCCATGGTCATGGTGAGGGGTGGGTTGGGGTTGGACTGGATGATTGTAGAGACCTTTTCCAACCTTCGCGATTCTGTGATTCTATGAGTACAATATTCCATATCTTGCTGGTATTTGCTTTAAGATTGTGAAGAGGAAAGGGAGCTGGGGGTGTTGGTTGATGCTTGGCTGAACATGAGCTGACAGTGTGCCCAGGTGGCCAAGAGGACCAATGGCATCCTGGCCTGCATCAGGAATAGTGTGGCCAGCAGGGAAATGATCATCCCCCTGTACTCAGCACAGGTGAGGCTGCACCTCAATTATTGTGTTCAGTTTTGGGCCCCTCACTACAGGAAAGACATTGAGGCCCTGGAATGCATCCAGAGAAGGGCAATGAAACTGGTGAGGGATCTGGAGCACAGGGCTATGAGGAGCAGCTGAGGGAGCTGGGATTGTTTAGTCTGGAGAAGAGGAGGCTCAGGGGAGAACACATTGCACTCTACAGCTTCCTGAAGGGAGGTTGTAATGAGGAGGGGTTTGGCCTCTTCTCCCAGGCAACAAACAGGACCTTAGGAAATGGCCCAAAGTTGTACCAGAGCAGGTTTAGACTGAATGTAAGGAAAAAAAAATTTCTTTCAGAGGGTGGTCAGGCACTGGGATGGCATGCACAGGGAAGTGGTGGAGTCAGCATCCCTGGCAGTGTTCAAGAGGCATCTGGATGAGGAGCTACGAGATATGGTTTAGCAGCTTGTGGCAGTGATGGGAATGGATGGGCAGTTGGACTGGATGATCTTGTAGGTCCTTTCCAACCATGTGATTCTATAAATATATGATTAATCCCTGGTTTTATGACTTGGAAGTGCAGACGTTGCTGTGTCAGAGGCCGTACTGTGAGTCTCTCTGCAAATAACACTTTATTCTTTATTTATTTCTTCAGTGAGCATTCAGTCTGTGAATTCTGTTTCTAGTTTTGCTTCATACAAAAGCATCATTTTCCTGAGATTCCCACTGAATGGTGTATGTGAAGTTAAGCATGATGAAAAGTGGAATACACATGACATTACAGACACAGATATGTTCAGATACACAAGGCATACATATATATGCCTATATATATGCTCAATCACTGTTCACATAAGACATCTCATTATTAATGGACAAATTATTTACATTTTAGATAAATGTTTTTTCTTTTCAGACTTATACTGCTCTAAATTATTGACGATGCACTGTACAAAGGCACTCAGGAATCTCAGCAGCTCTGCTTTCACTGCCTTGTTTCTGGATGTAGGCTTCTAAGGACCTGTGCACCTCTGCAAAACTCATCCCCAGAATTGCTGAGCAAAATCCACATTCTAAAATCCCATACATTTTTTTTTGAAGCTGCTTCCAATTGTGTTTAATGTTCTGCAGTATATAAAGCATAACAATAAAATGTCTGGTTTAAAATAAAGCAGTTTGCTGAACTATCGGCTGTTCTTTCAGTTGTTCAGCAGAGTTTTGAACAGTCATGCCAAAAAAATACAAAGACATGAGTACAGCAATACTGCAAGTGCACTGACTTCTCTATATGTCCTTCATTATAATAGTCAGGAATAAAATTTACGTAAATGGAGAATGGATATTTTTTCTGCTTTGTTTCATGGGTGATTTTATTTATTAACTTATTTTGTAATATTCCAAGGTGACTATTTTATCTGTGCTAAGTAATCTTGTACACGAGAGCATACATCACTCTCAGATTGAATGCAGCATATCATATAAAAAAAGTTCATTTTGTACTTCTATCATTGTAAGAGGAAGCAGTGAAATAATTGACCATGTAGTTGTTTCTTTTGCTGTTAATGAATTCCAAAAGTATTAACAATGGAAAAGAAGGTCTGGTACATTGCCTTCTTCTGCTGACCTCCTCCTATGTATAAGTTCACAGTTGACTCAAATTTCTGTTAATTAAAACTGATTGCATTGGTCTATGGTCCCAATGTGTTACAGGGACTGTAGGGTATCCTTCTCTGAGGCTTGCCACCAAGTGTGTGAAGAAAAGTTTGTAGCTTTGGATCTCCAGAGTTCCAGCTTCAAAGGGAAAATTAGCAGATCAAGGACATTTGCGTTTATGTCACATTGTTTAACTCCATATCCTTTGGTAGAAGATGGAGGAAGTAATTCAAGGCTCACAATGCATGTGACTATCTGCTCCCTAAGGACAGTTCTTTGGGTGGATCTGGGCCACATGTGGTGTGTGGTCACAGGGTGAGGGCAGACACACTTCTGCTGTTCCTCCAGGAACTGAGGAAGATATGCCATTTCTGTTGGTGATAGTGAAGAATGAAAAAAGGTTGTGTTCCCATGGAGATTTTCGGATTTGTAGCAGTACTGGTGTGTAAAGACCAGAGAAGGGAATGGCAGTCCTCTCTTCCTACAGATTTTCTGTGATCAGTGGAGAAATAGGGGAATGGAGGATATACTCATCTGTTAGGAAGGGGCAGTGATGGATACTTTGAACTCTTGGCACAATGGGCATGGAAACCACCAAGGGAAGGGCTGATCTCAGAGTTACACTACGCTTCTGGCAGAGGAACTGGAATAATCTTTTTGATTGATATCATCCCCCAGAATTACGGTTTGTTTTATCTAAAATTACCTGCTCTAATCTCAGCCCAGATCATGCACTGATTTTGTGGTCCCCCATCAGGCAGACATGAGCTTCCTTCACCAACTGAGAGCAGAGCCGCTCTCGTTAGAAGCCAGCCCTGTCAGTAATTCCCAGCCTCCTGTGTGGGCACAGGCAGTCACTTACATCTCCTCTGCCAAGAAACAGTCTGGTACCTTCTGCTTTATATTTGCAAAAATATTATTTCCATCCACCCCTCAACCTAGTTCTGAGGTTTTGAGGTACAGCATCTAACAATGGAAACTGATGGTGTAGCTTATCTGGAGACGTACCCCATTCAGGAGGAGTAGACCAATTATAGACTCCATTTTAATAGCAGTGCATCAAGCTGGTATCATTCAACAAGTGATCAGAACAATGAGTAAGAACACAATCTTCAGGCAAATCAATTCATAAACCATCACATTTCTGTTGAGAGACTGGAGTCATGACAAGATTAGTGGGAAGGCTCCTGCTCAACTGTGAGATCTGAATTCCCCAGCTCTGTTGTTATTTTTATTCACAAGTTATAAGGGCAGCTGGTTTATATTCCACCGTGCAATTACTGCGCAGACCTAGGAACAGCTTAACTTTCATCTTCACGATTTTGGAAAGGAAACAGAAATACAAAGAGCAGAAAACTCATAGCAGCACAAGTTTTCCAGTATCAAACCTCTGTTGGTCTTGGACCCTGATGAAGTGCTTCTTATCGCCGCAGGAAAGATTTACTCTTGACTCAGATGTCTAAATTTAGGCTGTCTGCCCGTGGGTGTTCAGGAGTGAGGGACGTGCCACCACTCACCCTGCTGCATGCACCTCTGTTGGGCCACCCTGCACACGCAGATCTTCCCCTAGTGCCAGGGGATCCTACACGCCCAGCTCACGGCCCAGTGGTGGTGGACAGCCTCTGAATGGGAGGATACGAAGGTGGCTGACTGCTGGCTTTGTCACCACACGATTTTGTGATGAACCCAAGCAAGTTTCCTCAGGTTCAACGTAAGATAAGTGAAAGAAAATACGAGTCCAGATTTTTGTTCCTAATAACTTGCAAGCTGCAGCTCCAAATGAAACAAATCCAGAATTCAGTGATCTAATTTACAGGACTATTTTTTTTTCTGACATCTGTTTACTTTTAGCACCTCGCTCATGACCAAATCCTGTGCCGTGCCTTCCAACCCAATGTCCAGCATGAGGAAGTTCAAGGGACAAACTTCCTCTGGCGAAGAGGAACTGCAGAAGACATCAAAGAGACGCCAGCAAAGGGGCCCTGAGCAGACACAATGCCTCACCCTGGGAGAAAGGGAAGAGATGAGTTTGCAGAGCACAGTAAAGCCCAGGAAGAAATATTTATGCTGAATGGCACAAAATCAAGCCCAAGTGTGTTACTGTTATATTCTCTGGGTTTTCTTATCTAGTTAAACTCTAGGGGTCATTTCCTGCACTTTGGTAGCTCAGCTCACAGCAGGATGGAGTGAGGTTGGGCTCTGATATGCCCTGAGATGGATGGGTGATGATCCTGCAGGATGCAGTTATCTGCCTGAAGTAGAACAGAATGCCTTCATATGCGTAAGGTTAGCAACTTGTCATATGCAGTGAGTGGCTGGTGAGAAGGAGACGGAGTGCCCTGTGTCCTGTCACTGCTGCACTGGTCAGTAGTGAGCCCTCTGAGGGATGACAGCATCACAGGGCAGTGCTTAATTCCAATGAAAACATTATTTTAAGCAATGATTACTAGAGAGCTCAGAGATATTTTTTATTAAAAATGGGATCCAATTCCAAAGACATTTCCCATCCTTAACTGGGCAGATTTTCTGATGAGAAAAGGTTTTGGGGACAATAGCAAGAAAAGACTGTCATAGAGGTGGGGAACCAGGTTTTGGATATGTTAAATGTTTTTAATACTAGAAAAAGATTAAATTTTAAACTTCAACCGCCGGAAATCCTTTCCTGTGCTGACTGCAATAATATTGCACTGTTATGGCATTTCTTTTAAATGATTGTTGGCCACAACAACCCAACCAACACTACTGGCTTGGGGAGCAGTGGCTGGAAAACTGCCTGACAGAATGGGACCTTGATGTACTGATGGACAGTGGGCTGAATATGAGCCAGCAGTGTGCACAGGTGGCCAAGAAGGCCAATGGCATCCTGGCCTGGATCAGGAATGATGTGGTGAGCTGCACTAGGGAAGTCATCCTGCCCCTGTACCTCACATCGGTGAGGCCTCACCTCGAGTACTGTGTTCAGTGTTAGGCATCTGAGTCCAGAAAGGACACTGAAGTGCTGGAGCAGGTCCAAAGAAGGGCAACAAGGCTGTGAAAGGCTTGGAGAATATGCCCTACAAGAAGATACTGAAGGAACTGGGGCTGTTTGGTCTGGGGAGAGGAAGGCTCAGGGGAGACCTCATTGCTCTCTTCCAGTATCCAAAAGGTGCTTACAGCAAGAGAGGCGTTGGGCTCTTCTCACTGGTGACAGTGATAGGACAAGGGGAAATGGCCTTAAGTTGCACCAGGGTAAGTATTTGTTGGATATCAGGAAACACTTCTTGACAGAAAGATTTGTTCAGCACTGGAATAGACTCCATAGAGAGGTGGTGGAATCACCATCCCTGGATGTGTTTAAAACCATTTAGATGTGATGCTCAGGGCTATGATTTAGCAGAGAATTGTTAGAGTGAGGGTAGTATGGTTCAGTGATAGTTCAACTCAATGATCTTTAAGGTCTTTTCCAACCTGAGTGATCATAGGATTCTGTGATTCTCTCATTCTTTTTTAAGAACAAACTAGACAGGATAGCTGATGTGATATAGCTGATACGAAACTGGAATCTTATAAAAAGGGCAGTACTATTTAAGGTTGAATCCTACTCTAATTTTTTTTTGCAGAGGTAATTAGCATCGCACACGGGGCTGAACTTTCTCATGCACAGACCTGGTAAGCTTGGGAGGTGGAATGAGAGCGAAGTTGTGTGAGCAGAGCAGCATGGGGAGATATTCATAGCTGCAGGCCAGGATTAGTTTAAATTTGCTTCAGGTAAAGCCCATAAGAAAAAAAAAACAGCTCTGTTGATCCATTCAAAAGAGATCAGCTCGTGGTGATCAGCAGAGCAGCAAGCACAGCACTTTTCAGCACTGCCTTTTGAAGAAGCAGGGTGGAGGATGAGCTGTGTTTCAACTCCAGGCATGCAGCTGGCTAAGAGCTCTTGCTATCACAGCCAGCAGGATCAGGATGTGGGGGTTTGGTGTGAGCTGCTCTTCCAGAAAAATAAAGAAAAACATTCTTCACTTTTCTGCCATAACTCCTCTTGGAAAACCACGGGTTGAACTGTTCTTCCCACATCTCCCAGTGCTTTTGTGATCCTACCCAGGAGCTGGGACCTGGGGGCAGCTGAATGGTAGGGATGATCTGTGGTATGCTGGACAATGGGGCCTGCAGCACAAGATGAAAATCCTACAGGTCTAAGTAAATTACCTTAAGGTGTTGTCCTCGTCAGGAGCCTGCAACTTTAATAGCACTGGAACTTGAAACATGGAGGAAGTGCAGCTAAGTAGTGCTGTTAACTTCCATCCAGACTCGGCCACCTCCTCCTCGTGGTACTGAATGAGGGTGGTGGGCAGAAATTCTCCCTGCACCCTCTGCTCCATCAGCGAAGCTGAACCATGCAAACACAGAACTCAGCAGCGGCAGCCTACAGCATCTCCAGTGCAACGTTCTTTTGCTGCTTAATATGCATTCAATATAATTAAATATCTTAAAATGGGTTTAGAAGGAGTACTGGAAATGCATCAAGTTATCCCTAAAATATAATAACCTCCTGTTCCCCAGCAGGAACTCTAGGGCCTTGTTCAGACACATTGATTGTGTTGTCTGTAAAACAAGAGAGAGCTTAAAAGGCTGAAAAGAAATGAGGGATTAGTTAAAAAAAAAAAAAAAAAGCACTGGAGGCAGGAAACACAAAGCAAAACTACATCTGGCTAGTGCAGATGAATAGGTTCTTGCATATTAAATGTTCACATTGTTATTGTTAATGCTGAGTCACAAGTGAAATATTTAAATAAAAGCAACGATGCCCTACTGGATGTTTTCAAGAGGCCTTTAACCTGCTGGCAAACATTCAGCATCTCATCCTGCATGCCCACATGCAATTCCCTGCTTCTGGGTGGAGGAAGGTGCAGCAGTGAGGAGGTCCAGATCATCACAGGTCAGGTGTGGAGGTGGAGGAGCTGATACCCTCTGACTATGTGAGAGCCAATAGCAGAAGGTGCCCCAGCTCTGATCACCAGGGCTGGCTCTTGTGTGCAGCCACCTAAAGGCAGGCAGTGTCACTCCACAAAGCCCCTGCAGACCAGTGAGGTCCTCGTGGGAGTGCTGCACTCACAAATGGAGGCACCTGAGAAGTCCATCTGTGTCCAAGCAGAGGGAACACTGAGTGTCACATCTTCATCACCCACTGCCCCCAGGGGCACAGCTCTGCTGTAGGTACTGCTGATGCTCTGAGATTTCTATTTGGTTTGTGCTTAGGAATTAAACAAACATTGTTTAGAAATGAAACAGTCACTGCTGCTCTTACTGCTCTATTTTTACAGATTAACCAGATTTCCAACCAGACTACCCTGGTTACGCCATCCATGCTGTGCCCATACAGCACATCACTGCAGCAGCTTCCACCAGGAGCACTTCTATTTACACCAGGATAATGAAGCAGAGCCATGCCGTCCTCCCCAGCCTTATTACTGCCAATTGAGTCATTCTCGAAGCAGAATCAAGAAGCAATCTTGCTTTTTATTTCAACGTCGGGAAGCATGAGAAAAGTGAAAGGTCAGTGAAGGAAGAGGAGGATAAGGAGAAAGGCAGGGTGTCTGCAGTAAGGATGTGTTTTGTGCATGAATAACTCCCTAACAATCTGCTGAAGGAGTGATTTTGTATCAGCCTGAAACCCCAAACCAGCATCATTTTAATTTGCCAAGCACCTGTGAAAGAATGCAGCTGCAAGACCATGGGAAAACAATGGGAACTGTGACAGTTCATTAATATAAACCAGCAACGAGATTTATTTGGAAAAGTCATTGATACAGAATTACGCTGGAGGACACAGTGGCATTCCCGAAGCATGCCAGCAAGCAGCTAACTGAGATTATAGATGTGTGTGCATCATTGGAACTTCAGTGGTTATTTGGGAACTGTTGCAATTTATTGTGTATGTCAAACTGCAAAATAAACATGTAAAGGAGGAGGAGTGATTGTTTCAGCACTTCCATTTCTCTTTGTGTTGATTGATTTTGTGATGGTTCTTTTTCTTGTATTTCATTGTATTTGTTACTGATTTTTGCCTGTTTTTTGTTGGTGGTTTTGTATTGTCTGTTTTCATTTTTGTTTTCTGGTTATTATTATCATTATTTTTTTCCCTATGCTTTGCTCTGGCTGCTCTTTGGAGATGGAGCACTGCAGGCACTGTTGTGTAGTGCCCAGTGCCAGGGATGCTGCTCATGTGGAGGATATCTGTCCGATAGCAAAACATTACTGGGAGCCGATTGCCTAAGATGTGGTTGGCTGATTCTAGTGCCTTGTCCGAAAAGATCTGCTGCCTTTAACGAGTCTAAGGCACAGCTCAAACCTGCAGTGTGATTAAGAGTTTCTGTCACTACAAACAGCAGTTACAAATTACAGGGTGGGCACTGGTGTTCCAGGTAAATCCCAAACAATTTGCTTTGCAGAAGAGACAGTTGGCATTCATCTGCTAAAGGTGTTCTTGGGTCGGGGGAACAATGTCAGGAAGATGCCATGCTGTCCATCCCTCTGCACACAGTGAAATGGAACAGAAGTGTCAGCAGCAGTGTGGCATTTGGCTTTCACGTGATGACAGTTTTGGTGAAAGCCCTGTGCTTGAATATGTCCAGCTCAACCTGTCCTGACCTCTCCTTTTTCTCGCCTTCCTCTCTCTCCCCTGTTCCCCTCTCTCTCCCTCTCTTATTTCCAAACTCAAATTCTCTGATTTCCAGATGCAACGGCAATATAAAGTAGAAACAAAACAAGGCAGTTACATTCCTGAAGCCCATAATCTCTTCACATAATCCCCGAGAAAGAAGGTACATCATCCAACTCTGTACCCATTATGGGTCCCTCTTGCTGCACTATCTGTAAATACAAGAGTAGTTCAACTTATGAAATTTTCAAGCATAGGATAAGCAAAGGGAGCTCAGCAGTGTCTTTGGAACCACTGACACAGTTCTGT
Source organism: Cyrtonyx montezumae (assembly GCF_038088225.1). NCBI lineage: Eukaryota > Metazoa > Chordata > Aves > Galliformes > Odontophoridae > Cyrtonyx > Cyrtonyx montezumae. The sequence continues at coordinate 1,506,353 of NW_027072047.1, forward strand.
GGCACTGGCCAAACCCAGCTGATTTCTTAGAGCTGTACAACCTGTTAGGGCTGCAGATACCTCCTGTTGAAAGAAGACCGTGCAGCCTGTGAGCCCACCAACCAAGACCATTCCTTTCTCCTTTATTTCCACATAAACATATCATAAAGCATAGAATGGTTTCCGTTGGAAGAGACTTGGAACACATCTAGGTTGGCAACCTCGAGGTTGCCCAAGGCCCCATCCAGCCAGGCTTTGAGCACCTGCAGCTGCAGACAACTACAGACATGGCCATTCACACTCCATGCTGACAACCTCTGGTCTCTTCCAGGCCTCTCACTCATTGATGTAAGGCACTCTGCATCACCCAGTCACATAGAGCATCCGTGGAAGCAGAAACATCTCTTCAGAGTACCAGACAGAAATAGGAAACAGTTCCATTACTTATCTGAGGGCAGGAAAATGGGTTGCCTTACATACGTAGAGTGATGCAATGCAACAGAGGTGATAGAAGTAGATAAATGGAATATCAGAGCAAGTGATAGCACACATGGGCTGTGCACGCTGTCTCTCGGACATGCTCTCCTAGCACCTTGAATACCTCCCCATTTCTGCGCAGTCCAGAATCTCCAAGGATTTCCCACAGCTTGCTTTTCACCATGTACTGAATGTGGGTATCTGCTTTACTTCTGCTCCTCTAACCCCTCTGTTTTGTTTTCCTCCTCTCATGAAATGGCTTTGCAACGCTTATCCCTAAGTAATAGTCAGCAAAGGAAAATTATCTTAAATCAAGCGAGGTTTATTTAATTTAGAAAATAGGAAATAGAAAGAAAATCAAACTAAATGAAATGAAAATGGAATAATTCATATCTAATCTTAGGGCTTGTTCAACGGAATGATTCCTTCAGTCATGCCTGCAGAGGTGAGCAGCGTTACTATTCACATTTTGGGGTCATTTGTCCCATGCAGACAATGTCTCTGGGCCCGGCACTTACAAAGTCTCACACACGAGAGCGCTCCCTCTGTCTGTGCAGGATGCTTGCTTCCATTTCCCAGCTCCAGCCTCAGCTACAGTACTGCCTTTTATCTCCCATTGGTGCGTGCTCCCTTGTCTGCTATTTTTTGATAAGGACGTGGATATCAGATAGTGCCGGGCTAGGATTTTTTGCCACATCATATAGACATATATTTCTCAATCAACTCACCCTTTAATTATCTTAGGCTGCCTTTTTATTAATATGCAATACACTGCCATACCCCTTATTAATGAAGCTTATTATCGGATCCTGATAGAAAGCTTTCCAACTTCCTTCCAATTAACGCGCAGTGCTTCAGAGGAATCCTCTGAATACGGGTGGGAGTTTGGCAATTGCACATCACCTTTTTTTCAGGCAACTTCACTTAAGATGTCCTCATTAGATTAAAGGCTCCTCAAAAGCTGATTACCCCTCTGGTTGGTTCCTTCATTGTTCTCCAGGAGGAGTAGTTGCTTTCATATATTTTCTTTACGTTGCGGCTTAAAAGTACCACCTTGGTCTAATGCTTCCAATTTATGTTAGACAAACCAGTTTCAGATTGGCACTTGTAAACCAGTGATCCTTAATTAGGTGTGTAATGAGGCTGCAGGCAAGAGTTTCAGGTAGCAGTTCTGTAGGTTGTGGCTGCCCAGGAATGGGTAATTATTTCTCCCTCTCAGATGCCATGCCCTTAATTTGAAGAGGTAGAATGGATCTGATTTTTAATGGTTGGACTTTATTAGTAACCTAGCTAGGACTGTTAGGAGCTGCAATAATCTCCAAGTGAGCTGTAATAAAGCCGGGGGTGTTGTTGGGCTTCGCGGTGCACGCAAAGGTTCCTGCCTTCCAAAGGAGAGGAACAAACCTGCCTCCAAAATCAGAAATAAAATTACTGGGAAACTTTGGTTGTGCCAAGCTCCAAGCAAAATGCAACGGTGAAACAGGGCTGGGGCAAATGGACTGGAAGCTCACGTGTAAACAGAGTTAGAAAAGTTGGTTTCAAGCTAAAGAACTGTCATCCTCAGTGCTGAGTGCTGGTATGCTAAGATTCCACAACAAAGGGGAGAAGTACAGCCATGCAGCTGCAGCATCTCACCTGCTGCTGAGCCCTGAGTGCTCCAGAGAGCACTGCCCAGTGTTGGAGCTGTACATGGAGGGGTGTCAGCAACAGCACTGCACAGCCAGAGCTCTGAGATCCTGAGCACAGCCCCGGCCCTTGGAGTGCTGGGCTTTACCCCTGCTACATTACACAGCTTTGTAACATGATAAGCCATAGAAACACTTCTGCAGCCAGGGTACGCAGGCAAGTTCCTAAGATATTAGAGCAGTGCACTCATTTTCCACAAGGAAGGGACTCTCCCAGTGCAGGACCTTATGGGCTTGATCCCCATTCAGCTCTGAACGTGTTTTGTTTTTTCTTGAAGTTTAAAGCAGCTTGTCCAACAGCAGGTGAGCTGTCAGGAAGCACCCTCCTGAATTTAACTGTGCAAAACTCCCAAGGTACAGCCGCTGTAGGAAGATGTCAGCAATACCAGTGGGCTGTTCAAGCAGTTGTGAAGCGTTGCAGATGGATGAGTAACGCCGTCTGCATGGGCTGTGATGGGAAGAGGGCTGTGACCCTACGCTTCCTGAACTAAACAACCTTTTTGGTGCAGCTGACAAGACAGTGCTGCTGATGAGCTGTCCCAAGAGGTGGGCGTCTGCTGCTCCTCATTACCGTCTATCAAATCATCATAGATTGGTACAGCTGCAATGGGATGGCCTCCTGGGGCCTGGAAGACGCTGCCCCAGGCTGTGGGAGCACTGTCTGGCCCAGCAGCACAGAACAAGTTCTCACAGCCTTCAGCACCCTCTCTCTTTTCCTTCCTCCCTCTGCAAGCAGTCAGATGGGAGATGGATCACAGAATCATTAAGGTTGGAAAAGACCTCCAAAATCATCAAGCCCAACCCCAACCCACCTGCACCGTGCCCACTGAATATGTCTCAGATGTCAAATCCCCACAGTTCTCCAGGGATGGTGACTCCACTACTCCCTGTGCAGCCTGTGCCAGTGCAGCACTGTTCTTCGGGTGAATAAATTGTTCCTTATATCCAGTGTGAATCTCCCCCTGGCACAACATTACCTCGTGTCCTATAAGGTAGAGCCCAAGCTGCCTCTGACATAAGAATGAACTCAGGTTTACATGCAGCCTTCTGCAGATGTTGACAGGGCTTTTCCAGATATGGAACATGGGTTCCTGAGCTGGTTAGTTTCATCTAAGTTGTTTCACTGGGCATGCAGAATAAATTCACCTGGCCTGGGCATGGGAGCTGATCTCAGGGATAAGGAGCTGCCATGTGTCATCATGGTTGGGGTGTTCCAGTCTCCGGGGTTGTCACAAGAGCAGATCTCAGAGGCATCTGGTGGACAAACAGCCCTCTTACTGTGCTGATAAAGGCTCTTGATACAGGTGCTCTAACTGCGCTCTGTGCCCAAACTTGCCTCCAATGTGTCTGTGCCATCATGCTGCTTGTCAGAATGTGAAATCAGTCTGATAATTACAAGGCATCTGAATGACACCAAAGGCATCCTACATGCCATGAAGGCACCGCTCTGGAGCACTGTGCTTCAAGAAATTTTCAAACCCATGGCTTCCTTGTTTTAGCTGCATTGTTGCCACCCAAGAACATAACAGAGTGTTTCATCACCATTCCATCTCCACTGAGGGCAGCAACCATAGAGACGTTTATGCCTTTGCACTCTTGGCTGCATTTTCTGCTAGAGCTTCATTTGCAACCATGCTGACTTCTTACAGTGATAGCTGCCACAATGCTTCCCTTCTTCACGGCAAGGAAGTTTGTCAGCGTGAGATAAACTGATGCTGCTGCTCAGAGATACCTGCGTGGCGATCTGTGTGCAGTGTGGTCTTGATCTGCACAGTCTCTGTAGTGGAAGGACATGCTAAGATCATCTGCAGAACAGAGGGTGAGATCCTTCAGTGAAGTAAATTGCTGTATTTCTTTTCAATTTGGTATAGATTTAATTGATTGGGAATATGATTTGCAATGCACAACTCATCTTCCTCCCTCAGTGCACAAAGTATTAAATAAATTATAACGATATGCTCCTGCGGGATTATTCTCATCCAGTTCCAGGATTATTACTAAGTAGTAATAATTAGTGCAATGGCATCATCATACTAATTTGTTTTGTTCTTTTCTACACAGATAAACTTAGCAAGGAAATCCCATTTCCTCCATACAAACCACCATGTTTGCACATAGAATCATACAATCGCAGAAACATTAATGTTGGAAAAGACCTCTGGGATCACCAAGTCCAACCCTAACCCACCACACCATGCCTAACAACCATGTCCCTAAATAGAATCACAGAATCACTAAAGATGGAGAAGGCCCTCTAAGATCATTGGATCCTACCCTCCCCACCATGCCCACTCATAGGATCATCAGAGTTGAAGAAGAACTGGTGATCCCCAAGTTCAGCCCAGCTCACCCCCACCGTGCCCACTAACCACGCCCCCCTTTGCCACATCTATGCGTCTCCTGAGCACCTCCAGGGTGTCCCAGATACGCTCAACAATTGCAAGTCATTCCTTTGCCCATATATAAGCACTAGCAATAAGAGCCTCTCAAGGCTGGCAAAAGAAATTAGGAAAATGAGCAAAGTTTGGGGAAGGTTTCATCCCCAAGGGCTGTCTACATTTATAAGGTGCAGAGCCAGCGGGTCACGTCTTGCTCACAGGGAATCCAGAGGTATTTTGCCACTTGACTATGCAGGAGGTGGAACTGGGTCTGCACTCGCTATCTGAAGTTAACTCAGAATATATTGAATTAGACTTCCACCGTTGCAGAATGTTACAGGAAAGTAAAACCGGTACCATTAAATTACAGATAAAGGGGGAGAGTCCAAAATTTCCAAAATGTTCTCTTTTTCTTTTTTAACGACTGTCATTATATTTTAATGTGTTTAATAATACAGCAGAGGTTAAATGAAACATGAAAAAGGGATGTACATTAAAATTGAGATAACTCTTCCTTCAGTGAAGTGGAACCCAGCAGATGTAGCTGCACACTGTAATTGCTGCCTGTTTCCTGTCAGTCTGATTAAGTTGCATTGTCCCTGCTCCAAGTGTAAGAATCAGTGGCTTCCCATAGGGCACAGCATGGGACAACTGGCTTATGCAGTCAAATGACTGTGTGCACCTCCTGCTTGTCCCGTTAATAGTATAGACAGACAATATACATTGATGACTTATAAAATCAATAGGCTGTGTAGCGGGGAGGAGACACATTGCCTTCCGTCTTAGCAGCACTTCAGTCGAGGGCCAAGGTTTTTTGGAAAAGCTAAATCCCACAGCTCAGGAGGCCAAATAACCCCGGTGCGTGGCTGTTGCAGCTTTGTTATATTAATTTTGTTTCTTGAGAGTTATTATGTACCTCCTAATGATATTCTTTTACTCTTTTCAAAACACAGTGCTGCTCATTTTATTCACAGTTATTCATGTTTTCCTTTCTGCAATAAATCCCTACTTACAGGATTAAACTGCTAATGGTAAAATCTAGTACCTATCTGGGGAACGCAGGGCCAGATTCCCAGCTGCTATAAATTGCAGTAGATCCACTGAAGCCAGTGGGGTTACTCTGATTTAAAACAGCTGTCGGACTTTCCTGAGAGGTCCTTGAAGCGATACTTTGTTTGTATTCCATTCAGAAGGAATGTGATGTGCCTCATTCAGCAGAGCATTACCCTACTTCTGTCCTGGAGTAATTCTGCTGCTCGCCGCAGCATTACATCGCTGCACGGCTCCAGCAGTGGAGGTGAGTCGTGGCTGTTACTTATCATTATTAACTGGCTTTTACAAGAGGCCTCCAATTACTTACTGCTAAATTGCAGATGTGGTGGCACGTTTGTGTGTTTGCGTTCAGCTGCAGGAGAGCTGTGTTTCAGCACGTGAAGATACACGCAGTTCTGCTCACAGGCACCCGCATAATACAGGAGAGCCAGAGCAGAAGAGGTGGCAGCCAGCCCCTAGGTGCCCCCATTCACCCACTGATTCATCCTGGGGTGACCCCATATATCCATCAATCTATCAATTCATCCATCCATCCTTCCATTCTGGGGTATGCCCATCCATCCTCAGTTGTCCCCATTTATCCAACCCAGGATATGCACACACCCATTCTTGTCACACCCTATACATGCTGGGTGCCCCCATCCATCCTGGGTGCCCTCATCCACCCTCCCCAGCATGCCTCCATCCATTCATCTCAGAGTGTCTCTGTTCACCCATCCCAGGTGCCCCCAGCAGTGCCAGCTGCTGAGGGAGGCTAGGTGCACCAGCAGCACCTCACTGCTGGGTAATTTTGGTGGCAGTGCCCCATGAGAGCTCCACACTGAGTCACCACGCTAACACTGTTGCCTGCATGGAAAGCAGTGGCTGAGTGAGAGGGTTGAGGATTATGGTTTTGGATTTAGGCATCTGTCCATTTAAAGTCCTGCTTTGGCTCTTTAATCCCTGGTTGGATCTGAGACTTTGCTTTCTAAAATTGGAAATTGATATTAGAAGTCATTCCTCAACACGTTTATTTTTCTATTTATTGAATATACCTATTACACTCTCCAGACACATGTGCTTGATTGTAACCATTATCGTATGTATCTCTATGGCACTCATCACCATAGCATCAAATGTCGTAGTAGAAATTATGAAAGAGCATCAGCATTTCTTCCAAGGAAGGAGCCAGCTTCCTCTTTTCCCACCACAACAGCAAAATCACAGAAATCAATCTGACTTCATGCCACATTTGTTCCAGCTCAAGACAAAACAATCGCCTCCCCAGTGACACGTGCAGTGTGCACCTGAAGCCAGAACCTGAGCAGCCTGCCAACGGCCCTGCGGGAAGCAAGCCCAGGGCTGGGGGGGCTCAAGGGAAGGAAGTCCTGGATTCAGCCAGAAGACCTGACCTGGATTCTGGCTGCTCCAACCACGTTCCTTTTCCTATCACAGTGAAAACTATGAAGGGTTTCTGGAGCGAAACTCAACTTCAAAGATTTGTCTAGATGGAGAACTCTAGCTCTCAGGGTAGGGTTGCATATTCTCTATGCCAAAGCTACATGTGGGTCAGGAAGAAAGGACATGCGTACTTGAGTCTTGATGCTGTACACACTTTCCTGGAGGTGGAAGGCATGGATCCAGCATTCTTAAACATCACTTCTTTTTTGTCCTGTACATACAAAAAAATGAACGCCACATTTTCTTTCTTCTTTCCCAGATCACGAGCTTTACACCCAGACCTGATTTACTGAAGTCCACAGGGATATAAGGTGTTGGCACTCATGTTCACATGACAGAAGGACCTGCTGGGTCCAGAGGTGTACATGGTGCCGTGGGGATGTGAAGACACAGCAGCAGGCAGTGTGGGGCTATGTGCGGAGTGCTGACATTGCCTAATGCCTTTGCTTTTGCTTTGCACCATTTGTGTGATTATTTATTGTGCTTCAGATGCTCAAAAAATCCCTGGGAAAAAAAAAATCTTTTTTGTTCATTTTTGCTTTGCAAATCATTTTGTAAAAAACCTCTTTGGTGTCTTTAGAGGGCTTTAAACCCACCTGCTTCCTCTGGAAGGCACAGATGAGGAAACAGGAACGAACAGCCAGCCCAACACAGACCTCAGATTCAGGAACCTTCAGTGAAACCAAATCCATTGGTCCCATATCTGGGGGGACTTTTAAAGATGTATTTTCACTCTCAAAGTAACAAAGATTTATTTCCATCAGGGAAGGATGGGAGGGATGCAGGAATGCTCCCCTTGGAAGCCTGAAAAGAAGGGGACAGAACCAGGGGCAGAGGAGACACGCATTGGCACCACTCCCTTCCATCTCTCTGCTGATGTGGGCACCTGAGCGCTTCTAAGGTCACTTGGATAATCTCATACCACTCAGGATGATATCTGTCTCAGGCAGGGACTCCTCGAAGAGCTTAAACAACATCCATCTTCATTATTCCACACCCACGTGTCGTCGTGATTGATTCCCACTAAATCTGGTTTAATTGCTCCAAAAGTCTCAAGGACTGACATTTGGAGAGCCAGCCGGGGATGCCTGAGCTCCCCCTGCTGCTCCGCTGATCTCAGCAGGGATGTGGCCAGGAGGAGGGCAGTGGGGGTCCCATGAGGTCCATGGCATACGCCATCTCCCTGGGATTTGTATGCCCTCTTCATTCACGTGTGTGCTGGGAACAGCTCCTGAGTGCCATCCCAATGCCCTAAGGAGAAGGATTGTCCCTCCATCGTGCTTCAAAGCTCATTCACCCCATGCACATCGCTGAGGCTCGGCCGCACAAGGCCGTTGTGCTGCATGGCCTGGGGGTGTGGGTTTGCTCTCTCCCCAGGGTTCTGCGTCAATGCAGACATGAAAAACAGGAGTTCCTTCAGCGTGCTGGGCTAGGCTTCAGCACACTGGGGCCATGCTCAAGCACGTCTTTCCCCAACCCAACAGGGAGCAGTTGCGTTCACAGGCACAATCTCAGCTTTTCTGTTCCTGCACCAAACCATGTTTGTTTTTATTTTGATCCCGTGCATGCATGACAATGATGGCTGCTGTTATTATTTTGAACTGGTACTGTGGTTTTCTGAACAGATGTGGCGGAGCTCTCTGGGAAGTATTCACTGGATTTTATTTTTGTTTTGTTTCATAGCTTGACTTAAGTTAAAACATCTGGATGTTCTGTCTGAGGATGGGTGCTGTTATAAAGCATGAAATACTAGTAAGAAAAATGCTACAATCATTTAGAATATTCTTAAAACTTAATTAGTTCTAGAAAGTTTGACTGGAAATGTGAATCCCTTTAACCCAGTGCTGGATGTGGCCTCAGGAAATGCACATGTGATTGATTGGGCAGGTAGATCATTACAGTTTTCTGTAAAAACATGATCCAGGAGCACCACTGACATACTCTAATGGGCATTTGTTCAACAGCTCCATACCAGACACAGTGGATGTAGGTTTAGTATAGATGTACGTACTTAACACATACTTGTACCTGTGTTGCATAGATGTTGGATCCTTGGCATGATTTGGTTTGACCTATAGGTCTCACACTGCAACACACTGCACTCCTATTATCATATGCACATAGCTGTAGCCCCTAAATTCTGGAGCAGAGCCACAGTATTGTGTCTGCTGTGATCTAGGGGAGATTCAGGCTGGATATCAGGAACAGGGACTTCTCCAGTGGGTAAATGGGCATGGAGACGTGATGGCACCGAGTTGGCAGAGTTCAAGAAGTTTCTGGCCAACACTCTCAGACATATGGTCTGATTTTTGGGTGGTCATGCATGGAGCTGGGAGTCGGACTCAGTGATCCTTATGTATTCTCTCTCAACTTGGGATACTCTATGATTCTCTGACATGGAAATGGTTAGAAATGTTGTGCTACAACAAGGAGACAAAGAAGGGTCTGCATGGCAGTAGATTCCCCATTGCTGGAGGTGTGCAAGAAGCACAGATATGTGGCACTTGTGGGCACAGTCAGTGGGCAGTGGGTCTATGGTCGAACTTGAGGGGCTTAGGGGTCTTTTCCAACCTTGACGATTCTTTGACAGGGGCTGCAATTGCAGGCAAAAGGGTTTTTTGTGTTTTTGCTAATGTTTTTGCTTTTGCTTTGGGGTCTGGAACGGCACTCAGTTACCCTGCATAGAGCTGAGGGGAGAGCAAGGTGGAAATACGGAGGTGTTCATGCCAACAGAGGAACAGATAGACAGACAGACAGACACGGTGCAGAGCTGTACCACAAGGCAAACACGCTGCAGGATCTTGACATTAACCAGTCATTATTTACACTCTCAAATATCTGTGATCCAGTGCATGGACAGAAAAGCTGCAGAAAATATCTCCATTTTCAAACAGAGTTTTAATTATTTGTAAAGACTTCAATTGTTCAACAGATAATGTCATGGATTGGTCTTCACAGTGTGAAGTGCAACCGTCCAGAACCCCCACAGTATTATAAATAGGCTTCGAAGCTGGGATTGATTGATGTTTGGCATAAAATCTATTCCTCTGAGCATGTATATTCCTTCTGTTCACCAGTTTCATACAAATATACTTGGGCTGATTTTTTATTCAAATCTCCAATTTATGTAGGGTTTAAACTGTTAAATATTTAAAGCCTTTTTCATCTCCTTTTTTCCCCCCCTCTTTTCAGTTAGAGGTAACTAAATCTTTTGCCTAACACAAACAAGACTTGGAGATTTAGCACATTCCTGTGGGGGAGAGAAAGGGTTTATTAATTATATTGAGACTCAAATAATATGCTTCCTTGACACTAATGTTCCATCAGCTCCAACCACAAGCATCCTATGGGATAGCTTTAAAGCCTTTATCAGGATCTAGATTACTGCATTTATGGCTCCATAGAAGAAAGAATTTAATGAATGGCGTTCTGAGTTTGAAAAGAGTATCTGAGAAGAAGCGATATTGAGATATAAAAACTGTAACAATGAGGAGTTATTCCAGCAGAGTCCCTGGGACTCTGTAATGAAACATCAAATAAAACTAAGTATAATGTACCTTCTCAGGAATCTACATAAATATCTGAGACCCCTCAGATGGAGAATTCGTCCTTGCTGCACCTCGTCTGCATCTGACAATGGAGGTCTCAGAGGAGCTGCAAAATATCTCTCCCAAAGTCTTAGTTAAGTTTCCACTCATCAAATCAGTACTCCCAAATAATTTTATTTTTTAATTTTTATGACACTGTGACTTTCATTTCATCCGCCCTTTTCTTCCTATCCTAAGATGATATATTTACATACCATCACCCCTGTGGTCATTATTAATTCATTTATGCATGGCTTTGTATTCAGCAGCACCTAAGAACTGCAGTCATGAGGCAAGACCCCATTATGTCTTATTAATTCTTGATTGTTTTTTGTATTAGAGTAGAACTTGGAGATCTTTCCGAAGTAATGGCCGTATTACATAAATACTTTATCTAAGTATACAGAAACCTAACAACCCTACCTCATTTATAGGAATTTCTTAGAGAAAGATGAGGCAGCATGACCTGTCGGTCATGATCAAGTGTGATCTTTTCCTCATGAACTAGAGTGAACAGGTTCAGTTCACTTCAGAATGGATTAATAGTACAATCAGAAAAGTTGACCTTGGGGAAGAGGTATCATTACATTGTACGCCTGCTGGTAGAGCAAACCATCTGAGATCAGTTCCCGTGTTAATCCAGTTTTCAAAGCATGAGAATAACAAAATCAGACATTTCAAACCAAGCAGTACCGGTGTTTGCAAGCAACCAAGCTTTTAAAAAAGCCTTGCTTAAAGCCCACTTAACAAAGCCATACTCCCCTCTAAACCAGTAAATATAAGTTGTTTAGAGCAAACAGAATATCACTGGAAAGCCTAAATCCTGAAGTCTTCTCAGATAAAAAAAATATAAAACACAACTTATCTGTGACTGAAGGATTATCATTATCTGGAATTGGCTGTTGGACACGTTGGTGACATTAGAGAAGAGAAAGAGATTAGACCTGAAAGAAAAGTTGGAGAATCTTGGGCTGCTGGCTTCAACATTCTCACCTAAAATCAGGTTCTGGGGTTCCCATCCTGGTTGGTAAAAACCTGTGAGAATCCAAAGGAATGGAAAAGAGCACCATCAGGTATAAGGCTCCAAGCCTCTTACCCTCAACGAATCATTGCATTATTTAGTGCTCAAAACACAGCTGCCATTTTAATTGCACAAGCATAGGTTTCTTGGGCTTGGTACATTTCTCTGTGTGTGCAGCACCTCTGCAAGACCAGCTAACTGCTCAGGAGCCCACAGCAAGGGCAAAAGGATGCTCCAGCTCTCCATGGTAGTTCAAAGTAGGAATTAATTTATATATTGTATCATTTGACAAACCTCAGCTCCTGATGTCTCACGCTTAGCCTTACTTTATAGTCACATCTGTTGGTTTAAAGCATCTTTAGTTTATTGAAGAAGCCTTTACAAAGAAAAAACAGACGATGAAAATCTCATCTGTCAAAACTGTTATTAAAACCGGTAACAGTGTGAGGTTTTGTTTAAATTGAAAGCATCATTTATTTTTTATCAAACATTTTATAAACAATAACATTTGAGAAGGATTTGGGGGACCTGGAGAGCCCTCAACAAAACACAGCTCATTATGTTGCTTTGTTTAATGTGCTGCTCAGAGATAAGCGGTGGATGCTTTCCATTACCTCGATGGGAGGTACAGGAGCCAGTGTGACTAGAGAGGTGGAAAAATCACCTGTGCACAAACGCACAGTTATCAATCACAAAGAGAATGGGGAATATCAAATGGCTGCGACATGAAAGGCAAAATGGGAAGAAGAAACCCCTCAGACCGCTGATTTTAAAGATTTTTTGGCCCACTTCAGAGACAAATCTCCAGTTTAGTTTTCAGAGCAAAAGGAGGTTCACTGGAGGAGTGACACGGCATCTCTGTCCAATCCAGGGTGATGCAGCCAAGGCAAAGAGCAAAGAGAGGCAAAGGATGTGAGGTCCATCGTGGGGCTCCTATGAAGTGGAAAGGTACTGAGGAGTGGTTAGAATGAGTTGCTGTTATTTTGGGCAGTTCTGACATTTCCTCTTGTTTATTATTTCTCAGAGTGCAGAAATACATGCAAGGTTTCTAGCCTATTGTATTCTGAAATACAAAAGTCAGCTGATAAACCTTTTCAAAAACACGACTCCAGGCACTTCTAACAGCTGCAACAACTTCATAGAATCACAGAATCATAAAATAACTCACGTTAGAAAAGACCTTAAAGATCATTGAGTCCAACCACGACCCAACCATACTGCCCTCACTCTAACAACCCTCCAATAAATCACAGCCATGTGCACCACATCCAAAATGTTTTAAACACATCCAGGGATGGTGACTCTAACACCTCCCTACAGAGCCTACTCCAGTGCTGAACAACCCCTTCTGTCAAGAAGTGTTTTCTTATATCCAATTTAAACTTTCCCTGGTGCAACTTAAGGAAATTTCCCCTCGTCCTGTCACTGTCACCAGTGAGAAGAGCCCAACCCCACTCTCACTGGAAGCACCTTTCAGATACTGGAAGAGAGCAATGAGGTCTCCCCTCAGCCTCCTTCTCTGGGGTTGTCGTGATCAAAATGCTGGACCTGACACTTGCCCCTATTGAAACTCATACAGTTAACCTTGGCCCATTGATCCAGTCTATCCAGGACATCTTCAAACTCTGGAAAAAAAGAACACTGCCATTTTTCTCTTAGACTCTCTATTGAAATACAAGCACCACACAGCTCCTTGAGGCAGAACTGCCTCTATCAGCCCAACCTGTGACAAGATACCTTAGGTTCATGAAAGGAGAGGATGTTATTTTAGGCAGAAGAGATGGCACTGACATCACAAATACTGTCTATCCTGCAGGATCACTAGAGGAGGTTTAAATGAGTCAAAATAAGGTTCACAGAACAACTTTTACATCGCAGAAAACTAAGCAAAGGCACATTTACAAACAAAACAATTGACTTTGTTGATCATTTTAATCCCTTGGCTGCTGTTCCAAACATTTATGGTTGAATTAAACTAATGATGGGGAAGATCTCAGAGGATTCAGGCTGGCAAGGGGGAATGGTGTTTTCCAAAACATTCAGCATTAACCGAACTCTGCTCCATTGAAGTCAAACTCCCATTGCCTTCCATGGGAGCAGCATTGCACCATGGCAAACCGCCCCGGCAGGAGCAGCAGAGGTTCCCTTTGAACAGCCCTGAGCCCTCCTGCAGTGCTTGCTGTGCTCCGTGCTTTAGAAGCCCCCAGCAGCCCCCGAGCAGCAGCACGCGCCTGTCTTGGTGCAGAGATTCTGAATGCAGGGATGTTTGGGATCCAGCTGTTCCCGTGTGGTTTCCTTGTATTGTTTTGCTGTGAAAAGAACGAAAGCACAAAACCTGCCCTAAACATTTAGATATTTATTGCAAACTATCTGTTCTTTTTCAAGCCGTCCATTATTTGAGCTCAGCTCTCCCCTCCCTCTGTGGGACATGGACTTCTCGTGTTTTATCTCCATTTATGGTTACTGCATTGTAAACAGGCAGAAGTTGTCATTTGCATATCTCTGAGATCTAGCCAGAAAGATCCTCTCTCCATAAATGATTTATATTGCGACCACAACAATTGAGTGTCTGCTCTAGTCTGAAATACCCTTTCAAAATATATGCCCTGATCTTTGACCTGGGAGGCAGAGCTGATTAAGATATGCACAGAAGACATTCGGTTATGAAGTAGAGATTAGCTGGGGATCAAGGAGCGATAAAGAAGGAGCAGCAGAAAGATAAATACTGGAGGAGACCTCTATCCATTAACTAGATGTGGGTTTACATTTGAATATTTTATCTAATCCTACTCCAAACTTTGGAATTTATATTCCAAATACTTCTGGTTTTAGGTACAGCTTTGCAAAACCAAAATCTGATTCATGGTGTTTGGCAAGAGCCAAGGTACTTAGTTTGCCTTTTCGTGCAACCGGAGATTTGATTTTCCAAAATTTAATCATGATCTTAACATTTTCTCTGTTCCTGCCTGCTCCTATTCCTTGGAGCTGTTGCAACAGCACTTGAAACCCGAGAAGGTACACAGGATTTTGGGCAGCTTGCTTTTCCCAGACCTATCTACACATATGTTTACACATATATACACACAGACACAAACACATACACATAAATAGCTAAAATCTTGCATGCTGGAGACAGCCCAGTGACACATAAAGAGGGTTAAGTTGCTTCTGCCAAGGACTCTGCCTCATGCAGGTGTATTTTTCAGAGCTCTCTGCCATGTGGTGAAAGAAAGTGCTGCCTTGGGACATTGTCCTCTTTGTTGCAGAATTTGGAAAACAGCAGCAGAGGCAAAGTAGGATGCTGGTAACTCACTTAAACCAATGTTTAAGCTGATCATTAATTCCACTCTGTTGTTTTTGGTATTTTTTTTTTGGTGGCTTTTTGTGAAAAAGCATGTGTGATGTCTGATACTAATTCATGCGAGAAGTGAACAGGAGTCCACAGGGGACTCACGTTAATGAGATTTTGGCTTGGCATGTGCGAAATGCTCCAGGAACCACAGCACAGCCTCAGCCCTGCACTGGGGCATCCGCATATGCGGAACGTGCTTGCTGTGAGCTCGGAGCAAGGCAGATCTGCCCAAGTCTCTGTGCAGCCCCATCCATTTGTTGTGGAGCACAGCAGGTGTATCACGCACCCTAAAATGGGACCTGTATGCTCTGCACTGCACGGAGGCTTGCCAAGGGTAATGCTGTTTGTCAGAAAGTGCTCCTTCCACAGAGTTTCTGCCTCATTAACTCGTGAATTAGCTGAGCAGTTAAGGAGAGGTGTCCTATTTGGCTGTTCTGGAAAACACCCAAACACCATTTGGGGTGTGAGTTGCTACGGTAGTGAGCCCATGGTCCAGTTGGAGGAATTGCTCTGTTTTGATATTTTCAGGTTCCTTATAAGAATCATCAGAAAGACCCCTAAGAACATGAAGCCCAACTATCAAACCCTTCCTACCACACCCACTAACCACAACCCTAGTAATTATAATATCACTCTTACCATAAGCAAGGAAACGTTGACTAAAATGATGCATTTTCAAAACTCACACAACACTGCTAAATTTGTTATGAAAGTACCTGAGGTGAAAGAAAAGACAAGCAGAATTCTCACCCATACGCTGTGACCCAGCTAGCAGTGAATCATATAATCACAGAATCACGAGGTTGGAAAGGACCTACAAGATCATCCAGTCCAACAACCACCCATTCCCATTGCTGCCATAAGCTGTTAAACCATATTTCATAGCTCCTCATCCAGATGCCTCTTGAACACTGCCAGGGATGCTGACTCCACCACCTCCCTGTGCATGCCATCCCAGTGCCTGACCACCCTCTGAAAGAAATTTTTTTCCTTACATTCAGTCTAAACCTGCTCTGGTACAACTTTGGGCCATTTCCTCAGGTCCCATTTGTTGTCTGGGAGAAGAGGCCAAACCCCTCCTCATCACAACCTCCCTCCAGGAAGCTGTAGAGTGCAATGTGGTCTCCCCTGAGCCTCCTCTTCTCCATACTGAAAATCCCAGCTCTCTCAGCCGCTCCTCATAGCCCTGCGCTCCAGACCTTTCACCGGTTTTGTTGCCCTTCTCTGGACCCGCTCCAGGGCCTCAATGTCTTTGTTGTAGTGAGGGGCCCAAAACTGAACACAGTACTCGAGATTCAGCCTCACCAGTGGTTGTGATCCTACCGCAACACCCTCATATTGCACTCCAGAAAGAGACCCTGTGCCAAGGCCACCAGTTTGCTTTTACTCCCAGCTTATTCACTTGAGTTCTTTGCTCTCCACTCTAGAGCTTCATTGTTCTGAGATTGCTGACCTACAGCAAATCTTAGTTGAACCGTACTCAAGTTCTGCATAAAGCTTCTTCATACGTGCACAAAACCTTACATTTCTACAAACTACATAACTTGGCAGACTCATGTCATCCACTCACACAAATGATGCTGATGCAAGAAGATCATTAGTGGCTCTGATTGAAGCCAGCTGTGATGGCAATCACTTTGCAGTGATAATGGCTTGGGATGATTGACTCCCACACTACTGTTTGAGAGGCCATATGATTTGTTCTGCCTGAGAAAGGTAGCAAGGGTTGGCTTGACTTTTAGGGAGAGGGAAGAATCTGCTTCAGGACCTCAGTTTCACTTAGGTGACTGCTCACACTACAGTAAAGACTTGTTTGAAATGCATTTGACATATCAACATCATTTTCATGTGTTCATGTTTTTTCCTCTTTCTTCCACCTGCCAGACCAATTCCTGAGCCACTCATCTGAATGTTGTGTAAAGAACTCAAATTTCTTTAAAATTTCTGCTAGCAAAAACAAAACTCAGCCATAAAGTTTCTCTTACTCTCTCTGAACCTTGGAGAATATGCCCACAAGGAGAGACTGAAGGAACTGGGGCTGTTTGGTCTGGGGGAGGAGGCTGAAGGGAGACCTCACTGTTCTAGTCCAATATCTGAAAGGTGCTTGCAGCGAGAGTGGGGTTGGGCTCTTCTCACTGGTGACAGTGACAGGACAAGGGGAAATTTCCTTAAGTTGCACCAGGGAAGTTTAAATTGGATATCAGGAAATAGTTCTTGACAGAAAGGGTTGTTCAGCACTGGAGTAGGCTCTGTAGGGAGGTGGTAGTCACCATCCCTGGATGTGTTTAAAACATTTTGGATGTGGTGCTCAGGGCTGTGATTTATCAGAAGGTTGTTAGAGTGAGGGCAGTATGGTTGGGTCGTGGTTGGACTCAATGATCTTTAAGGTCTTTTCTAATCTGAGTGATTCTATGATTCCATGATTTAACAAGATTTATGTGTGGGTTTGCAGTTTTATTGGAGCCCATTTTGAAGAGGGAAGGCACACTGGATCCTGCTGTATAACCTGCAGCCCCCTTCACAGATCTTTGTACTAACCTGTCCTACAAGCTGTGGAGATACCCCTCCATGAGGAAAAGCCTTCACCTTTGAAGACCTGCTGAGTGTTCTCCTTTCCCTGCCACCACCACTCCTCTGGCTGGCAGTCTCTGTGCTAATCCTGGTGGCTCTGCTTCTACATTCATGTACTTCAATGGTTAAAACTGCCTCTCCCAGCCTTTACAACACAAATCCACATGTTTCTTGGCTACTTTTCAGCTGCTGCTGATTATGGCCATCCACAGCTTGGATGAAGTTGTGCAATCTTGCCAACGCTTAATTGACCATGATCTGAAAAGCTGCTGCATTGTTCCCTTTAAGAAGTGTGGCCCAAGCAGGAGAGTTCTTCGTTTGTGATAAATGCAGATTTCTGCTGAGAAGGTGCTTCCAGCAGCGGTTTGCCAGCATCCCTCAGTTGTAGGCAGTGCGCTGAGACGTTTTGCTTAAGATATCCAGCAAGCTGAATGCAGCCCTGGCACAGAAGTTCATTCTCCTTGCTCTTCCCTAATTACAGCAACAACTGGAGGCTTCTAGGCTTGCCTGCAGCCCCAGCCCCAGAGTGCCTTTGTCTTCTGTTGCCAGCTCTGCCAGGTAGGCTCTGGCCTGCTGTACTGACTTCAGACTTGGATTTTTAACAGGGATTAAGAGCAGAACAGAACCTTCTGCCACTGAGGCTTATTTTTAATAAGAATCAGTTTTTGAGCTTTTGATTCTACACCATTTCTGTTGCTGAAATGTGGGATGAGTTTTATTACAGACCTCTCAGCTCAATGAGTGACAGCTCCCCCACTTTAGTAAGACCCAATAGTTCTCTGCTTCTTTGTCACGTATGATCAGTGATCTCTCAGGTGATCGTGCTTGCATGTGATACCACTTGGGAGGCATTTGGTTTCATTTTATAAAATTTTCGTTTTCTAATTTTCAGATGCTCTTGAGATGCACCTTAGCCAGTGCAAGTCCTCCAGCTTGTTCCAATGTCATATTTAACTGGATCCAGAGGATAAGGCCAACTCATGGTGTTCATTCCTTGCTGCTTGAAAGAGGAAGCAGGAATAGACATGCTGTGATTCAACCCTTCATTAGATCACAGCTTACCATGTTCTTAGAATCCAGAGGCAGGTCTATATGATGCAGATCTTTGGCTGTGGAAGCACTGCTGTAGGGCACAGCTACCCTGAGCGTATGGCAACCTGGCTTGCTGCCGGCCTTGTCTAGAGCACTGAAAGCAGACAGGACTTTCTCTGGGAGCTACAGGAACAAGAACAGCATTTCCTGATCCCCCGGTACTTTACGTGCATAGCGTGTTCTATCAAATGATGTGATATAATCCCTATTTTTGGAGGCAGGCTATCAGATTGGAGCAGCGTGGCTTGTCAGAACATCCCTGGCTGCCAGGCACTACCTTGCCTCCAGAGCAATAGAAGCTGAGTTCCCTGCTATAAATCTCATCCAACTTCTGTGCTCAACTTCTGATTTCTCAGCATTGGGTTTGGCTGCCTCCTACTTGGAGCTTTCTATCCTTAGCACAATTCACAGGCTTTCAGCTATCTCACACTTCTCGCTCTCTAATCTTAGCACAGCTTCTAACTTTAGAGTGGCTTCGAGCTTCAAGGTCTCTCACTTTTGTTCGGACTCTTTCTGGTACATGGCCAAGTAGGTGAAAGACATGAGAAGGGGGAAGGGGAGAGCTAGTGCTGCTCTTGGCTGTGCAGGTTGGAGCTCAGCCCCCATCGGCTACAGTCACTGGTTGTGGCTCTCTCCTGAGCTACATGAAGGGGTTTGGTCAGGAGATATCTCCTCGTGATCCAGCTGACGTGGTGATTGTGCTAGCAGTGCTCCCAGTTCTCTGGGAGCTTTCTGAGGGCTGTGAAGGTATCATTTTGATGAAGATCCTCTAAAGCAAATTTTGTCTGAGTTCTGGATCTGGCTCATGACCAGCTTGGCTGATTCCGTAAGCCACAAGCTGCTCTCCATCAAGTGTCTTCCTGGTTTATCTCTATTTGTATCCAAGGATGTCTATAGAGGTTGCATCAACTTTTCTGACTGAGATACTTTCTGGAGATGTCCAAGACCTGCCTGGACACCTTCTTGTGCAGCCTGCTGGAGGAAGCCTACTTGGCCGGGGATTGGATTTGGTGATCTCTGGAGGTCTCTTCCAATCCCTACAGTTCTGTGAAACAGTTGTTCATGAGATGAAGACTTCGTATGTGGCTTTCTCTCCCACACTCTTCACATGCAGATGTGGGCTCTGCATACTGAGGGGGAAAAGGGATTCAGTGTCTTGTTTTTTTTTCTTCTGATGTTTTCTAGAATCCAGTTCTCATGTTGAAATAAGAACGAACAGTTCCCCATACCTCCTTCTCACCAAGCACAACCCTAAACCTCAGCTTTGTCCTTAAAAGACTTCTACTTCAGGATGTCCTGTCCAGGATAAGCCATTAATTAAATGATATTAGAAATCATGGAATTATTTGAATTGTGAGGGAACCCTAGAGGCACGTGGTCCCACTCCCCTGCAGTGCACACAGATACCCTCAGTTCCATCAGGAGAGCAGAGCCCTGTCCAGCTTGACCTTGGGTGTCTCCAGGGATGAGGCATCCATGAGATTCTACCAATTATCTCATATGGGATTTGCCACGAAGGGCAGCCACAGCTTTCTTCAAAGGAGAGACCTGAGCTTCAGGGTGAATGACGAGGTGTGAAGACAGAGCCTGAAGGAAGATGAAGTCATGAAGGTGGCAGAAGGATTTCTTTGCTCGTGTTCCTTTTCTGAAGTGGGATAGAAACTGAGTTGTGCATTCTCTTTTCTTAAGCAAGAGAAGACTGAGTAAATTACATGGGGTCAGCCAATGTGGCATTTTTCATCTCCAAACCTGAGTCCACAGAAATAAGGAAGTCCCAGTGAGAGCCAGTGATGGGTTCCAGGATGTGACAGGGAGAAGGGCATGAGAGCAGAGCAGAATCTGGCTGGTTGCAGTGATAGCAGGAGAGTTCCTGGATGGCAGAAAATACAGTGAGGGGTACATTTTTTCCACAAGCACAAGGCTCCTGAGTTGCTCTACTTCTTAACACAGCTCTGTGAACTGGATGCTTTTCTCAGATTGTAAGAAATATGTATAAAGATATGTTGTCTGGAGGGAGCTTGATGCTTGAATTCTTCAGATTCTTTCAAGCACTTCTAGAAGCACAGAAGGAAGAAGCATAGCGTAATAAATAAAATAAAGCAGCTGAGAAATACTGTCTCTCAAATAACCAGGAGGACCTCAAGACATCTTTAAGTCATTAAAAATGAAATAAACATCTTCCTGGCTCACTTGTACTTACCTGAATTGCGATCCATGAGATGAATTTGGCATGTCATAGTGAAGAGAAATGTGAATACAGTATGGATAATGCAACTCATTTTATATTTATGGGGATATTATGTGAGGTGCTCCAAAATATTATGGCAAAGGTCTCTCTCCCAAAATATACTCATAAAAAAATAGACACCATTTCTATAATGTTTGACATTAAGTATTGATCACAGTTGGAGAAGAATGACAGATACTTGGAGATAACTAAAATGGGGTTAAAAGTGAAAATCTTTGTATTATCTCACTATCAGATTTATCATAGCTGTCTTTGGCTATGTGGAAATCAGTTGTTTTCATCTAAGAAAATCTGGGTTCCCTTTATAATTAATAGAGAGAGACTGGACTCTCAAGAGATGGCTTGTCTTGACCTAAGATGATTTTTAAAAAGAGACTGATGAGCTGCCTCTTCTGGAGGTGCTCACCTCTTCCACATAGAGCAAGTGGAGCGGAGAAGAGTGGCTTAGACCAGATGCCTCACTCCTATATGACTAAAGTTAGGTGCAATGAATCCCATCTGCAGGCGGGTGAAACAAGCAGAGTACACTGTCAGCTGTAATGAGTGGCAATGAGACTTGCTCTTGACACTACTGAAGGCCAAGTAAAGTTTCTTTGATTTGGCAGAGCCAGGTTTCCTCTCCTTAGCTCTGTAATACAGTTATTTGCTACTTTTATGATTTCCACAGGCATATATCCATGTTCCAATTACTGAGATGACGTTTGCACCAGCATGATTCATGCTGTCAATTCCTGCCTCGAGTTAGATCCAAGCTCAGTTTATTTTGGGAGCAGTGGATGCGTACCTACCCGGAGTGTGGAGGTGCAGAAGAAAAGAGCCTTTACCCAACCGGAAAGACAGTGGAAGTCATTAGAGAATGAAAGTGGCGGTCAGGGGGAAAGCAGATGGAATTCCTGCTCTGCTCTGAGCAGTCCTTCGCATGTCTGGGCTGGCGTTTGGGTCTAAAGAGGCCCAAAGGAATGAGCAGAGTTTCATAGACGTGCACACGAGATTGCTTGGGCTCTGGTTTCAATGCGGTTCCACACGTGTCACTCTCAGAGCACTGTGAGCAAAAGGGGTTGAGAAAGCTGAGAAAGCAAAAAATGAGTGGTGGCATGGGCAGGGGGAATGGAGCTGGAAATGACTGCTTTCATCTGCTCTGTCTTCTTCTTCTCCTTTTGTTTTCACTCACACAATGCTGCTTTATTTTCGCATTCTTTCAGGAATGCATATTGTCAAGGCAGGGATATTCTCATCTCACCTAGACGTAAAGCATGGAGCTTGCATAGCGATTAATCACATCACTTTGTTACCTCTTCGCAGTGCCATTCAAATGTCAGCGATCCTCAGGAGGTTCCTACAGTGACGGCAAACAAGCGTTACCATGTTCTTCCAGATAAGAGAACAAAGACGGTGGTCACCATTTTCCAAATGTGGTTTCTAAAAACATGTTCTGTCATCCAGGTCTTTTATTTAAATGGTTAAAACTGGACTGACCCGAGGTGGTGGAGGCTTTCCTACTGCACTGCCCATGCATGTACGATTCCTGCTGAAAATAAGGGTAGGTAAGTGCAGGCAATTGCCTAATCCAAGAGACTGAGCAGAAATGTGTAGTAAGTTATAATCATATTACAGTGAATAAATCTCAACAAACACAATATATGACTATGAAATGCTTCCTTGTTCATTTTACTATTTCAATATGTGGTGGGAAACTGCTATTAAAATAATAATTATATTAGCTTCACTACATTTACTCAGTATCTTGGTGTTACTATACTGCATGGCCTGAGAGGAAATGTCTTGTTCAGATTCATTTTCTGCACAGCATTAGAGGACCCATGAAGGCTACATCCAGCCTTTATTGTAGTAAGGAAGCATTCATAATATCCTTGTAATATTTATTAATGTGAAATGTGCAGTTAAATGCTTGAAAGAGCTATTGTATGCTTGGTTTTACAGTAAACAGTTAAAGCTCTTACCGTGCGGTGGAAGCAAGTGGAATATTTGCTTAGATTTGGCAAGAAGGAATATTGTAAATAATTCAAAGAGTGTAATTTGATTGTAGATTTTTCTGGGCTATGTGGCATATGGCCCTTCTGTTTTTGTTTTATTTAGGTTTGCTGCCTCTGTTACGTAACCATTCTTTTTTGGCTGCAATTAAACTTCAAGGTCAACCAGGAATTAAGCAGGGAGGAAGTTGGATGGGAGTTGGCTGAAGATGAGCATGGCCACGTTGCGTTGCTGAGCTGCTGAAAGCATCACTTACGGGGTCTGGGCTTGGTGCTGGATTGCTCTTGTACAAGCTCACCTGTCCTAAAGACACGTATTTATTTAATGCAGGTCTGCTTCTTTGTGCTTTCACCACTGGACTGGGCGTCTCACAGAATTTCAAAGCTTATCTTCAAGAGAAGTGATCTGGTTGCCCCAGCATGCTCATTCTCGCTGAATATGGCCCAGTTACTGGGTGACACCCACGTCCCACTGTCCCAATTCCCATCCCATACCTCTCCACAGCAGGGCTGTGAGAGGAGGAATGGGTGCCTAGGCACGGGGCTGCCTTGTGGCACTTCAGCCAAGCACTGCAACATCTTAAGTATTATCCATCTATATAATCATACATCCTATTATTATAACATATCAACATACATATTTTAAATCTGGTCACATGTATGCTTCCCTGCGCTCTGCACAGAAACTCTGGCATGGCTTTTCACAAACTGAGAAACCTCCTTCACATTCAAATTGCTTGTATTAGTTTTGGAATTTTTTTCATTTAGAGCTCCTCAGGTGAATGGTGCCATGTAAGCTCTAAGTGTTATTATTTATTAGGCACATATATTCTGTAATTACTTTGCAAATATGATCATTATATTTGAAGTTACAGTGTACTTCAAACATTAATTGCCACATAACTTGCAGATTTCAGATCTGATACACAAACCTAATCATCAGTCATTAAGTATTAAAGAAAAGAGCACTGGAAATATATTAAATTACCTCAGATCACTGATTAAACCTAATCCTTGGAAATTCCTAAAAGCCTGTTGAGGCATTGAGATTCACTTCCAAGTGACCACTGGGAATTTAGGCCTGCAAAAAAACAGCTGGATGCTTTAATTCTCAGGGATATCAAGATTCTGCGACCCCGCAAAATGCTCCTTTTTTGGAGTTCTGCCCCAGCCATATCTAATTCCAGCTCTGGTTTGCTCTGAGGCTGACGTGATGGCTGTGCACTCCCCAGGCTGTGTTTTCCTACACTGATCCCATCACTGCACAAATGCACTGACCGAGAGCTGCCCTCCTGGGGCAGGGGGGATGAGGCCACTGAGGTGTGAGCCCTCCCTGCTTCCTGCTCACGGCTGCCTGAAATGTTACATCTACATTCACTGCCAATGTTGGAGACGTGGGAGAAGAAATGGAGAAGTCTGTAGAACCATAGAATCATTACAGTTGGAAAAGATCTCTTAGACTCCCACCCCACCCCACCATGACCACTACATCCCAGGGTGCCACATCTCAACAGTTCTGGAACACCACCAGGGATACGGACTCCCCTATATCCCTGGGCAGCCTGTGACAATGCATCACTGCTCTTTGGAGAAGAAATTATTTCTCTTATCCAACCTGACCATCCCCTGGTACAACATGAGGCCATCACCTCTTGTCCTACTGCTGTTACCTGGGAGCAGAGGCTGAGCCCCATCTCACCACAGCCTCCTTTCAGGGAGTTTTAGAGAGTTATATGGTCTCCCTTGAGTCTCCTCTTCTCCAGACAGAACAATCCCAGCTCCCTCAGTCATTCCCAGCCCATCCCAGTCCCTCTGAAGGGCCTTCCTACCCTCAGGCAGTTCAACACTTCCTTCTAACTTGGAGTCATCTGCAAACCTGCAGAGGGTGCACTCAATCCCCTCATCCAGATCATCATTAAAGACAGTTAATAGGACAGGAAATTTTAATTAAGTGTTATAAACTACTTAAAGCCATGCCATCATCTCAGAGCCCTATTCAGAAAACGGCGCTTTAAGTCAGGTTTGTACTCCTTCACCATAGGTAAAATATTTCTGCTCGTGAGCTGTCATTCCCAACAATCTACATCAAATATTATAAAAATAACAGCATATGTGTGTGCACATACATAGCTTTCAGAGCATTAAATACAGGTGTGTGTGCATGTCTGCGTGCTTTGGAAAGGAGAGAGGCAGAAGGTGTGAATGTGGGATGCTGCTGACGCCTGCGCCATGCACCCGGCTGCCTGCCTTGTAGCTGAGCTGCTCCTCCCTAGGGGACATGAGCAAGGGGGAGATGAGTGGCCCAAGCCCGACTTAGTGCTGTTTAATCTAGAATGCTGAAAATGTACATTAAAGGATTTCAAAAGTCCGTCTGAAGGGTTTAACCCATCTTCTGGAGCAGACCCTGGTGTGCGCTGCTGCTCTGAGGCTCCTGTTGGGCACCTTCAAGTTTGCAGTCCTACAGCTTGTCTCTCTGTACAAATTTAACTCCCCAAGGGAGCTGGGATCTTTTCAACCCCTGACCCTGCAGATCCTCACTGCTTCCCTGAGACTGACTGCCTCCTGAGGAGCCCATTGCACTGCCCAGGCAGGCATCTTCCCTGCTGTCTCTGCTGTCTGTACAAAGTTTGAACCAACAAATCTTTTCACTGGCATGTACTGTTGATCCATAACTGATTTCAGTCAGACTCTGAGTTCCTAACTTATTCCGCAGTCCTTGCTGCAGAAGAAGGAGCAAGAACAGAGCAGCCTAATGTTGGAGGACAAAGTATCTCCCCAGGGCATCTCAGACTGTAGTCAGCAAACCTCCCCTGGATGCAGGCAGCGGTCGCAGACAGTGATGCTGTTCCTGTAGTCAGAAGGCAGCTTTCCTGCCAGCCAGTTCATCAGCTGCAGTGGTGTCTGTTCATCCGGTGCTGGTGAGGAATGCCTTTTTAGCTTTTAACTCTGTTCTTTTGCTTCCTGTTGTTCATTTGCTCTTTACTGTCATACTTCCTGGAACATTTGTGACCTTGCTCTTTTTACCTTAAACAGATTTAACATATTGTTTAGTTGTGTTCTTTCCTTCTTCCCTTCTTTTTCCTTCTTTTCCCTGCTCATCTTGAGCAATCATCAATTCTTAGTCTCACCCACGCTCACTGACTCACAAAGGGATGGAAGTCCTTCTCTATCTGCCTGCTGCTGTCCTTGGTGTGGGCAGCACTATGTTCCTCTGTTGGCGTGCCATGGAGCACCACTGTTATTTATTTACTGGAGCACCTGCATCATTCAGCCCTGCTGTGCTCCACTGTGCTTATGAACAGAAGATGTTCTCTGGTCCAGGGTGGATGCTAGAAACACAGAAAGAGACTCTGGGAGACTGTGGGGAGTACTTCCAGTTAGAGGTTACGTGTTGTATGTATCCCATGTCTCTGAACACAGAGAGGTGAGTGTTGCTTACAAGTACATGCACAGGTAGAAGTCTAGACCAAAGCTGATTTCTGCTCATTTTGCACAGGCTAGTTAAAGGACAGACTGTCATCTACATGTTATGGCTTGAATCCAACTCCAGGACATAGAGTCAAGCATTTCAAGGACTTAGTGTGTCCTTGCATTTGACCTGAGGCAGAGAGCTGTACTGCTTTCCATCCCAGAAGCAAGGATTTTTAAGCAGGAAAGAATAAAACCAAACAATTGTGATTTCAGATTTCCCATGATGAGCTGCAAAGTGTTCCAGCCATTAAGTAGCCTCGTGGTTCAGAATCATAGAACCATAGAAGGGTTGAATTGGTAGGGACCTTAAAAATCATAGAGCCATGGGCTTGGGTTGGGAGGAACTTTAATGATCAAAGAGCCCTAGAATGGCTGTACTGGAAGGAACCTTACAGCCCCCCAGCCCCACCCCTGCCATGGGTTGGGTGTCCCCCCAGCTCAGGCTGCCCAGGGATCGTCTGTAGGCCCAGGCATCACTAGAGATGGGACACCACAGCTCGCAGCAGCAGTGCTGGGACTGCACCAGAGGAGGTTTAGGTTGGACATAAGGAAATACTTTTCCTCTCAGAGAGTGGTCAGGCACTGGGATGGCCTGCACAGGGAGGTGGTGGAGTCGCCATTCCTGGCAGTGTTCAAGAGACGTCTGGATGAGGAGCTAGGAGATATGGTTTAGTGCTTTGTGGCAGCAATGGGAATGGGTGGTCAGTTGGACTGGATGATCTGTTAGATCCTTTCCAACCATGTGATTCTACGATTATCTGATTCCCTAAGGAGTCACAGGCACTTTTCCCTGGGTTCCCCTGCCCAAGAAAAGGACAGCAGAGTAGTACCCACATCACACTTCCACTCTGCCAGGTGCCATTGCAGCCCCTCGTGGTGAACCCTGAGCTGCCACCAGGCTGACTGCCCACAGACCCGCACAGGGCGTTGCATATGGAATAGTGATATTAATTACAAATGTATGAATAGATACAACAAAATCCTGAAGTTAATTTGAAGAAAAGCAGGATTTTTAATTACTCTAGAAGGCTGTCCGGTCATTACTGTAACTGTATGGGAGGCACAGGCAATCGCTCATGCATTATCCAACCAAGGAACCACAGACATCACTTCTTCTGTGACTGTGGTTGGCATCAAAATCCTCTCCGTTTCACTGTGAAAATGATCAGAGTCCATTGAAGACTTCCTTTTTTTTTCTGATAATCAATACTCGTGGCTCCAAGATGGTGAAGAAAAAGAATGTTCAGTGCCTTTTTAATGAGCTCTTTTTAATTGTTTCACGGGGTGTTTGAAATTTTTAAAGATTTATGTGTGAAATAAAATTCTTAGTGTTTTTAGTAAAATTCTTACTTCTTAGTAAATTATATCGTAGATTAATGTGGCATGTAAAAATCTGTCATAAAGGAAGTAAATTTCATATATAGAGAGGAAAATTACTGTAAAAACAACAAACCAGTCCTAGAATTTTTTATTCATACTGTGGTAGGCAGCCTTCACTGATCTAAACATTGTTCTGAATATGTCTTTTCCTGACAAAATACTTTTAGATATGTTTTTCCTTTTTGATGGGGAATACTATTCTTTCTACGTAAATAATGTCACTCCCCGTGTTTGGGGCGTCATTCCTCACCACTTTTTCCGCTGGTAACTCAGCTGATACGCAACACTTGGAAAGCTAACTGAGAACTTTGGTGTCATATTCTGGTGTTTTTGGCCAAGCCCATGTAGAGAGGCATCGAGGAGGGAACACAGCTCACAGCTGCTAGCAGCCTTCAGCCACTCATTCTGCCACCACGGCAAAGGTCAAGTTCCGAGCTGCAGACGGGTTTGAATCTCCCTGCTCCCCTGCAAACTTCAGGCAAGTTTCCCCTACGGCTCTCTCTGATGCATTTCCATGATAAATTTCCCCTCCTGCAGACACAGAGCAGGTTTCATCACCAGAGGAAATGCCAAACAGGGAGACAAGCTGACACCCAAAGGCCACTGCCGAAAGAAGCTGGCATCTGGGTGCTGCAGCTGCCAAGTGCTCCCCACGAGCGGCCGCAGCAATCAGCTCAGGGGATGGAGCAAAGTGAGGAGGAGGAGGAGGCAGTGAAGAGCATGTGGTGCACAATCAATGCTGCAATCAGAAGCAAGAGGCAGTGCCAGCTTGTTACTGCAGCTTCGTCCACGTGCCAGGAGCACAGAATAATATTTAAATAAAACACTGACAGAGTGGGGCAGCTTATGTGGTTCCAGCAGTGAGGGCAGGATGAGGGGTACCCGTGTGGGTACTCAATCCTTGCCACCTCATGTTGGGCTTTGGGGCAGCTCAGAAAACTGCTGCTCCTTATAAAAGTACAGGAGGTGCCAGGAAAAAAGTGGGATCTGTGTGGCTGCACGGTTGAGAGCATGGGTATTGCACAGCGGTGAATAGCATAAGGCTGGCTATATAGTGCAGATGTCAGGAGACACTGGCTGCTTTTAATGGGCAGCTGATGCAGAACAAATATTGGAATGTGTCAAAATGGGGGAAAAATCCTGTCATTCACCATATGAATTTTTTTACTGCGCTGACCATTCTCTTCAGCTCCTTTGAAAACATCTTTTTCTATGTCGAAATGCAAAAGTGAGTCTGACAGAAGGAAAAGTTCTGTATTCTGTAACAACTGCATGGAACCATCTACCATGATGGACTGTGATGACCTCCACAGACTCTTCCCCTTCCAAACTTTGTGTCTACCTCGCCACACTTCAGACATGCAATGCCAAATCATAGAAGGTAGTGAGAAAGGCACCAGGAAGTATCATTCAAGAACTGGGAAATATGGCACTTGGGGACACAGTCAATGGGCATGGTGGGGACAGGTTGGGGTTGGGCTTGGGAATCTAGGAGTTTTTTCCAGTCTCAATCATTCTATTGCTCTATTTAGGGACACGGTCAATAGGCATTGTGGAGAAGGGTTGAATTTGAGCTTGATGGTCTTAGAAATCTTTTCCAACCTTAATGATTCTGTGATTCTGTCAGCACATCCCCACCCTCAATACAACACTGGTTCATGTCTAACTTGTAAAGCAATTGGGAAGAGAGCATGTGTTCGCATATTATTTAAAAGGATCTGGAGTTCTGGTCACCACTGTAAAATAATAAGTAGTAGTAATAATAAACAGCAATAATTATAAACAGTGCTACTTCAGAAGAGTTCTGTTCTCAGGAGATATTTTGGAAGATTTGCTTCCCAAGATGTGGTAAGGAGAGTGCAAGAATGCATTTGGTCGCTTACCGTAAAATACACAGCCCATGAGTGTAATGTAGACGAGTATTTTAAGGAAAATGTTTGCTTGAAAAGGAAATTGTCTCCTTAACTTCTGAGGGTGTTGATAAACAGATGGCAAAAACTGATGGCAGTGCCATTTGAGTATTAGGTGCACCTAGAAGAATCGTGGCACAGCAGGCTCCAACACTGCCGAGCCAGGTTTTATCCTTCGCCTGCTCCTTGTGTCTGCAGCCAGCTGCAGTCAGCACACAGCTGGGAGGTTCCTGCTTTCTTCATCAGCAACAACAGCCGTGGCTTGGGTGTCGGCATCAGGCAGTGGGGGGATCCACACGGCTTGCACGTGCGTGTGCACAGGCCAGAGTGACAGCCTCACAGCGTTGGTCCTAGAGGAGCAGTTCATTTGAAGGACTGCTGCAGTGTTATTAGGCATTAGCAATAGGAGCGGATTAAAATCTGGCTGGTCCTGCAGATTGCTTCGATATTGCTTTTATACCACTGCACAGAGTACACCAAACCCTGTATTACAGCTCTGGAGTCATGAAACAGTTATTTATGCGCTTGGATGGTGCCAAATGAAAAGTTGCCCAGCTGATTGTACAAAATAAATAAATAAATAAAAAGGCCTTTTTGCACAAACCCAATACAAATACTGTTCTTCCTATTTGTAATGAAATGAGAAGAATGAGAACCATTTCATGCAGAGCTTCGTTATGGGCTTGTAGGTGCTCCAGCAAAGCCAGTGGCTGTCTTGCTGCTGATTTATGTGGAGCAGAATAGAAACCCCATCAGAGCCAACAGCAGAAATGAGCTTTAGTTTTAAGAAAGACTGCAAACAAACAGCCCAGCTTTCAGCTTGATGCGGCGCTGCGTGTTAATACACCACCAGTGGCCACACCGAGCGAACACAGAGCATAAAGAGAAAATTTTGCTTTAGTTATGCCTAAATCCACTCTTTTTTTTAACAAATTCTTTTTGCAATGAGTTATCTTGGTTAAGAGCACTACTTTCAGAAGCAAAAGAAAAATGAAAAAACAGCTTGCTTTTCTGACTTCATCGCTAAAAAACAGCCTGTGCACACAGGACAGGTGCAACAGATTTGTACCATTTTCTGTTCTAACATTCTTTGCATCTTTATAATATTTATTTAGAGAAAACTCTGGAATTCAACTTGCTTTCCTGGATTTCCACTCCTGGGCCTTTTTCTACTTTCTTCTCCTCTTTTTCTTTTCATTTTCTTTTTTTTTTTTCTTTAATTAGGAACACGTTTTAGGTAGAAAGCAGTAATTTCCCAGTGCAGTGCACATGAAATTACACATATTACCGCTCTTATTAATAAAGTTCTGCATCACATTCCCATCTCTCGCCTCCTCTTCCCAAACACCAAACCAACATGATGGATATTTTTCTAAACATTCAAAATGAATCAATAGGACCCTACATTTTTCCTGGGAGCCACAGGACTTTCTGAAACAGCCTGTAATTCTGAAGTCCAGCCGTCTAGCATGTGTTAGCCTACTGAGGAGGAAAATCTGTTTACACCTTAGTTGATATCTCCGAGTTCTCTCTTCCTCTCACACAATTATTTGCTTTGCTACCACTTTTACTTGAAGACTGCCAATCTTATAGGAGGTGCTGATCCACTCTGCCAACACTTACACTTCCTCGTCGAAACGATGAGTATCACCAGTGAGAGTGTCTGCTCTTCACATTCGTGAAGCCCAGGGCTCCTCCTATGGCCAGCTGGAAGGTGCTCATAAAAGCGCTACTGGTTGCACTCTCTACTGATCCTCTCATTCTTCTGAATCTTCTCTATCAGCTGGAACCACCGGTTTTTACATGCACTCTGAAGGCCATTAGAAAATTTGACATTTAAGACAAAGCAGACAGTTAACTTCTGCCTCCACTTTTTGCACCACTTCACTTGAAATACCTTGCATAAAGCAGCGCTAGTTTCTTCTGCCTCAGTTTTCAATCGTCTGAAGCAAATATGTTAGTTTTGTTTGAGGATGACTATCCCAAGCAGTTTCAGGCCATTGTTTGCTATTTTTGCCAAGGCCACCTTTTTCTGTCTCTCATTTGTATCTTCTGTGTTGGTAGCACACACAGCTCACGGATCTGTACTGCTGGTACATCGTGTGTTTCTGGGCTTTTGTGTCTGACGAGTACTGACTGTTCTCTCCCACAAGACATTCTGTTTCTCCTCTTCTGGCCCTGGCAGGCTTTCAGCTTCCATGACTTTGAGCACCTCGCTCTAACAACCACCACTGTACTTTTGGGTACCACTTTCATCCACCTTTCCATGAAAGCACAGAGCAACTCTTTTTTCTAGTATCTAGATCTAGTATCTCCTGTGGATTGGTTTTTTTTTTTGTTTGTTTGTTTCTTTGTTTCTTTGTTTGTTTTTCCCTTCATGAGCACTCCCTTGGGCTCCCTTTAGCTCCTTGAGACAAGGCTTTGTACTCCATCCTCCTTCCTTGCCTTCTCTGCTGGCTTTGTTATGTCTGGATGTAGGTATGTTATAACTTCTCCTTGCCCTTTGCTTTGTGTTTCTCACTCTCTCAGTGGAGGGTATTTGCTAATATCTAGGATTCTTACACCTCTTCTTCTCTCATACATCTTGATTAAGATCTCTGTCATTTGGGGCCATTCTTCATCTGCCAGCAGGACCTGGAGCCCCGTGAACCACATTCCTTTCGTGCTTTTTACCCCCAGCTTGTATAGAGCCTGGTGGCTGTATCAGCCTGGATTTCACAGCTCATTCTTATCCCAGAGTTGTTTGACACTGAAGATGACAAATTTGTGGAATTAAAAGATGTTTTCTTCAGGGAAACTCCTTCAAAGAGATATTGCACATACCCGTCATTCAGTTATCAGTAGTAAATCAATCACACAGCTCCCAATACCTTTTACAGTTTTCCTGACTTCATTTGCTCCCAGATCCACTGTCACGCATTTCAGGAGGTACTAACATTTTGCAAAATATAGGTGTCATTTACTGCATTTGCTCCTGATTCTGAATTCATCCACTGATGTCTTCCAAGCCATTTTGGCTGTTGCCAGTTCGCACACTCCCTTTGCTCATCCCTGCAGAACACTCTCCTGGAAGGGGCTGTGCCCACATTCCTGCCTGCAGACAGAAAATCACTCACTTTCCTGCCACTCACCCACAGTGGGGTTAAAGCGATGACCTTTGCAGGAGATACTGCTGCTGTTAAAGCCCAGCTCGGGCCCTGTGCTATTTGCTGGGGCTTCCCCAAAGGGTGTGTGTTTTGTCTTTGGGCAACGGAAAACCTTTGTTGGATAATTCCCATCTTCATTCATCTCAGACAGTTTTCTGCTAGTAGGCAGAAGGTGGAAAACTGCAGTCATCTGACAATTCCTTAATTATGAGTAATCATCAGTCCCACATTAGTAGCTCTCTGCATTCAGTTCTGACATTTTCTGGGTAATTCTTGCATATTTATCGGCTGTTTGTGGGTACAGTTTTTGAAGGCCTGACTTTAGGCAGCACAGCCCTTCGCTATTGCTGTCAAGTAGTCATTGTGCTTCACACACCGAGATCGGTAGTAGCAGGGTTAGCACAAAAGGTGGAGGTAAGGATAAAGTCAGGCTCCAAAATCTTAGAAACTGCTATCATTTGATGAACAATGAAAAAAATATATATTATCACACTAAAATGGGGAAAGAAATAGATGTCCTTTAACTATGAGCTTTAGCAATAGTTGGTATTTGGACTAATGCTGAAGTCTGTAGCTTGTACTTATGCCATGTGGATGCCTCTGAGACTGTGTCCTGAACACAGAAATTGAGGGCAATAAAGATAACAGAGCCGCATACTTTGCAGTCATGTTTTGTGTTTGACTTTGGGTTTTGGTTTGATCCGTGCCATTTTGTTTTCAGAAAATGTGTGTGTATGCTGTTATCAGGTGATTTCTTCTGAATAAGTAACTCCAGCTGCTTTGGAGGTGCTCTGGAAGCTGCTGCCTCATTGCTGCTCTGTTGTTTCAAGCTTTGACAAACTGCCTAAACTAGCTGTGGGTTTTATGTGCTTCCCGTTCGATATTTTCAATGTCACTTTTAACAGTGACATTGGCCCATGACAAACAACTGCAAACGGTGTGCCAGCCATAATGCAGATAGTCTGTGGGCATACAACCCTTATCTTTTATAGCATAAACTATACTTGCACCGTTGCCTGAGATAGGAACACAAAGCCAACGCTAAGAGAGAGCTAATCCACCTGTCAGACTGTTCTGCAGCTCTTCCAGGGAGTTTATGGCAGCCTGGCCACTCCGGAACCTCATGGCAGACGGCTGCACTCCCGTAAATGTGTGTTTCAGCAGAGGAGGAGCAGCATCTAACTCAGCCATCACCACTCTTATGGCAGGATAAAGAGGCAGCACTGTCTGGGTGAAGACATCTTCCCTATCCTGAGCACCCACTATGAAGCACAGAAAATTTCCCATACTCACATCTACATACTGTGGATGAGAAACCATTGCTTTTCTACACAAAACTCACTTTGAGAAAGTTGTTTACTATGAGCTGATCTTTTTGGAGGACTGGTGAACTGGCTCATTTCATCCAGGGCAAAATTACAGGATTACAGGATCACTGAGGTCGGAAAAGAGATAGCACAGGAACAGGTTGCCCAGAGAGGTGGTGGAGTCTCCTTCTCTTGAGATGTCCAAGATCCTCCTGGACTTCTACCTGTGCAACCTGGTCTAGGGTGTTGCCTTGGTATGGGGGTTGGACTCAATGATCTCCAGAGGTCACTTCCAATGTCGACAATTCTGTGATTCTGTGATCCCCAAGTCCAACCCAAACCATCCCACTATGCGTGCTAACCAAGTGCTATATGTCCATATTTCATTTATTTTGGTACTCAACAAAAGTTTCACTGTATTTTTTTTCCTGCTAAAAACAAGTGGTATCCCTCTCATTTTCTGCTTCAGCACTCAGAAGCTCACAGACCTACATCCTCAGCCCCTGGTCAGCATGCCCAGCTAAATTTACTGCGGTGACCCACCACCCCTGGGTCCTTTCTGTAAGCACTCAACCCTACTCGTGCCTTTTTGGGCAGCCCCTGTATCCTGGCAGTTTGCAAACCAAAATTCACAGGCAGGAGGAATAGGCATATTCATGGTGGGAAAGGTTGGGGTACCTTGCTCCAAAACAGTCTCAGTGGAGTGGGATCCCACCGATGTAGGGCTGGGAGTGAAGGCTCTTTCTCCTCTTGCCTGTCCCCAGTACAGAGCAAACAGCAAGTACCCTCACACTGAGTATAATCAGCTCAGGAGCTGAGTAGCTGAGAATGAGCCCCAGACTATGCCACAAACCACAAGGACATAGAATGAGCTGGGGCCTCACAGCCACCTCGGCTCTTCAATATTGCATGGGCTGCACCAGCCGCTCCAAGCATGGTGCTTCGGAACGCTCCATTTTGCACAGCTCCTTCCCAAAGGCTGCTATCCACTCCCACCAACGCTGCTTTTTATTTGTCAGGAATGATTACCCTTCCCTTTTGTTAATAACAGAGCCAAAATGCCCAGACCAGTGCTTGGGTTTATAAGCATCCTCCGCAACATCGTCTGTGATGTCAGCTCAGAGCATGCTAATTAATCTATAGTCCCTCTTCTGGCTGTTTCTGCAGTAACAGAACAAAAATAATTTTACGTGATGTAGCAAGACGGCCTGTTTATTTTTTTATTTGCTTTCTCTCTCTGTATGGCACAATTGAAGAACCAACCTGGGCTTTGCGTGTAGGGTAGGGATCACATTCAAGTGGAACAGGAGAGGGCATTTTATAGGTATCCTTCCCTCCCAGCCCTCCTGCACATTCTCTTTTTCGTTTCCTGTCCTCTAAGTTTTTTTATTGCTGTTGTACTCTTTAATGTTCATAGCATTCACACCCACCCCTTTATTTATTTTTCCTTCTTGAAGGAGCCCAGTTCCCAGCACCCCATGCCCATGAAGAAACCTCAATCCACATCCATTTAGAACTGCTGGGATGCACAAACCGGATAACCCCTGAAGTCATTGGCGAGCTGTCCACGAGTCTGTGCCTTAGAACTGGTAATCTGTACTAATATTTGCAATACAAACAGCATTTCACTGAGATTAGCAAACTTCACAATGGCTTATTTACAGCTTTTGAATTTGCAAATGAGGGAAAGGGTTGGGAGAAAGAGAGTAGGGATGATATACAGGGAAACCTAGAGATGAGAATTTATCCTCCTCATTAAAAGCCACAAAGATCTTCATCTCTGGCATTTAATGTACCAAATTCAATATTCCAAACATAGTTTGCATGTAAAAATAGAGATTTCCTATTTTTAAAAATAGAAGGGGCGAGGGGAAGTTTGAACTAAGCCACACACTTTAATGGCTTCTTCTTCCCCATAAATCCAAGCTTTTTCAAATGTTTTTTGAACAAGAATAAACTCTTGATAATAACCAAAGGTTTTTCACCCATTTTTCTTCTTGTGAAAGTTCTGTTTTCCCGGTGCACTAAGCAAGGTGGCCTGGAGAGAAAAAAAAAAAAAGTGTCCTTAGGAAAAATGAAAGATATGCTGCCCTTGGTAGAGGGAAAATCAGCCTCGAAAACCTGGGGTTTATAAATGAAGAAAATGCAAGAATAATAAAAAACACATGACCTGAAATCTAATTAATTTGAGTGAGTCGATAAGTTTCTGTTTCTGGATGCTGGTAACAGAGGGGAAGGTTAAAAAGAAAAAAATAGGGATGCAAGACATCCTACTTACTGCCTTCTCACTACTTTAAAAACAAACAAACAAACAACCGCTCCCCCCCCCCCCAAAAAAAATAAAATAAAACCACCTTGAAAAATATTTATGTAGCACACAACAAAGAGAAATACACCCTTAATTTATTGTGACTACTGCACCTCTTCATCTTGTTATGCACATCCACGTATTTGCCTGGCAGAAAGCTGTGTGTCCTGTGCTATCCCTGTGCTGTGCCACGGCCATGCCACGCTGTGCCTGTGCCCACGGCCAGGACATTGCTCCCCATGTATCCCCATGCTGCCACATCTCTCCTGGGATGGCTCCTGCTGCAGGGAAGTGGCGATGCACACCGAGATGCTCTCACGCCCAGACCTGGGCAGTGCTCCCAGCCCCTTCGCCTTACAAACCTCCTGGCACAGCAGTGCCTTTCACCCCAGTTAAATCCCTGTACTGAAGTCACATTTTCCCCTGGATTTACAGGGCCAGAGCACGGTCTGGCAAGTCGAAAGGTACTCATTTTTCGTTTATATATTTGCATTTCGTTCCTAAATGTGGCACGATGACTTACCAGCACGTAGCTGAGAGTCTAACCCTGCTCCAGACCTGTGCTATCACATAAACACAAGATTTCAAAAACGTTCCGAGGAAAGTAATTTTCACATCACCCAATTACCGGGAATTTCTCGTTAAACTCCTTCTCTGCGTTGCAGGTTGCAGTCTGTGCTCAGGAGCAGGGCTGGGAGCAGCGCGGCGCAGCATGGTGCAGAGAGGAATAGCATGGCACGGTGTGTACAGCATGGCACAGCACAGCAAAGCACAGTGCCGTGCTGTGCAGCACGGCTGCACCCGCTCCCCCCCCACACTGCACCCATCCCCAACACCTGGCCCAGTGAGCTGCAGCCCCGCGCCTCGGCAGCGGTACCGGCGGAGGAGCGGGTTGCTAAACAAGATATATACATGATGTCAAATATTGGCTGCACACATCTAAGCCAATCACTTCTAAATAAATTAACCATGGCACTGCCTAATACGATCCACCTGCTTTCTTCCTCGTGTTGTTCCAGACCCTACCTGAACCCCCCTTTGATTAAATGTCAAAAGCTTGCCTTGTGCCTGCAGATTTCACTGAAGGCGGATAACAGAAAGGTTCCTCCTGTGACTCCATAAAACTGAAATAAATTCCACTGGCATCTTGTAAATTTTTATTTTCTACAATGACTGCAGGCCCCATCTGCGACCCAGCTGTTATTAGAAGGGAAAGCGTTGGCCCTTCTGCATTACAAAACAGCATAGAACAGTAATTGCCAGTGGAAGAGATTAAGTGTAGACACTAAAAATGTTTACTCGCAATGAATATGCATAACGATGGGTAGGAAACAGCACTGGAAGATTAAAAAGAGAGAAGGGTTTGTTTACAAGGCTGGGAAAAAAAAAAGAGGGGAATGTCAGTTGGCCCCAAGCCTGAAATAGGAACGAAAAACCTTTGGGCAAGGCATTAGGGAGAAAAACAGATGGTTTGTGAACCTTTTATTAGATAGAAAAATCATTAATCAAGCCCAGGCTGGAAATGGCAGGGTTTTTGGTAGTTCATATTTTAGTTTATTTTTTCTTAAAGTGACAGTGTGCTGTTTTGTTGACAGTCGGCGGCACAGAGCCCCTTCCACGGGAGGTGCAGCCGCTTTAGCATGCAGCACTGGGAGCACGTCTAACTTTAGGTCCGCGCTAGCACCAAGCTGTTCTGCAGAGGAAATCCCTCAGTAGGGTTTCACATTTCAGCACCTGTTTTGCCCATATAACGAAGCAATTAAAAAAAATAAAAAATAAAAAATAAAAAGAAGAAAAGAAAGAAAGAAAGAAAGAAAGAAAGAAAGAAAGAAAGAAAGAAAGAAAGAAAGAAAGAAAGAAAGAAAGAAAGAAAGAAAGAAAGAAAGAAAGAAAGAAAGAAAGAAAGAAAGAAAGAAAGAAAGAAAGAAAGAAAGAAAGAAAGAAAGAAAGAAAGAAAAAGAAAGAAAGAAAGAAAAGAAAAGGGGAAAATATTGCAGCATTTATTTATTTATTTATTTATTTTCGTGGCTGCTTCATTGCAGTTTGGGGGGAGAAATGTAGGGCACAAAACTTCCACAGACAGCCTCATGAATAAAGAGCCATTTAGCAGAGCCTGTCAATACACGCACCCTCGATCGTGTCTCCTGTTTCCCTTTATTCTGTTTTTATAAGACTAAAAATAATTGAGTTTGCAGCATTCAAACACCGGTAAGCCAAACGGAAAGACAGAAAGTGGTCTGGCAACCTGGTTATTCCCTGTCCTAGCTGGGGGCATCCTGCCTGTGCCAAATGATGTCACTGTGCGGCGCCTGAATACGGGGCTTTGTTCCTTCCTTCTCCCCTTCTCCATTTTGCCAGCACCAGCCTCAAAGCAGGGCATTTCTTAGCAGTAACGGCTCAAGGCACAGCAGCCTTCCTTTCTCCCAGTCTCTCAATTACATTTAGTGACTGTGTGCATGTGCATGCATGCATGCGTGTGTGTGTGTGTGTGAGTGCACATGCATGCATATGTTTGTTTGTGCATGCGTGTGCTGGCAGCAGAGCTTTCCTGAGAAGCTGGCACAGGGCACTGAGATGAGATAAAAAACAAAAAACAAACACAAAAAAGTCCGGTCTGTAAATCAAGATGAAATCCTTGTGTATATTCATTTATATCTGATGGACACAAAAGCCAGTCTGAAAATTACAAAGCATCCTTCAGGATCCCAGGTTTCCAGACATGTTTCTGTCAATAAATACGGGCGCACACACACACACACACACACACTGACAAAAGGCATCCTCTCTGCACCCCAAACAAATTCATTTTCCCCACGGTGGGTTCCCTGGGAGCCTTACAATGGGTAGATAGGTGCGCACTCAGAACCCTGGTTTGCAAATCCTGATCCCCCTTTGCTGTGTTGCCATCTCAGGGTGAGTCCCCGGTATCTCACGGTGTAGCCTGGCATTTACATTTACATCACTAAGACTGTCATTTGGCTTGTTATGATTTAAGAAATTAAAAATATAAAAAGCCGTAAACTTCAGCTTTATCAAAACATCAAAGTATGTAAGAGTGACAAAGGATGACATAGGGAATGAACCATGAAATATTTAGCAGTAAAGTCAGGACCAAAAATAAAGCCAATATCCTTCGTTGGGGAATAAAGGGGAACGGCTTCTTTTTCCATTTTTTTTTTTATACCACAGAAGAGCTGCCCACACATTTCCTAATTCTTAGACTAATAACTCCGAGATGAACTTCCTAAAACATATGAGCTTCATCAGAGAAGGGGGGAAAGAAGGGGGGGAGAATGAGGGGGAAGTACAAAATGATCTTTGTAAGAAATAGTAGCTGGGATTGCTAGCGTTGCATATGTTACAGCACATCATTAATAACAGTGATCAAAAGAAAAAGAACATCTTAGCAGCTGCATCAAATTATTATAGAAATTGGAATTTTCAAATGAGCTCAGAGTTAAAAAAAAAGGAAAAGAAAAAAAAAAGAACCCTAAAAAAAAAAAAGAAAAAGAAGAAATAAGGGCAACATGAACTGGAGGTCAGGTCACTTTGCAGAGCCACAGGATAATCCCAAAAGGTATTGAAAGGACTGGGATGAAAAAATAAAAATAAAAAAAAAAGAAGAAGAAATTCTTCTTCCTATTATGGTCTTTGCAATAGTAGTAGACAAATGTAGGGAAGAAAAATCCGAATCTTAGCAGCAGTGCTTGCCTTCTGCAGGGCTGGGGTCAAGTGACACCACAGCTTCCACGCACACATCTGCAGCAAGGGTTGCTCTAAATGTTGATGTAAATTTGTATAATTATATGTGTTTTGTTATGAGAATACACAGAATTTCAGGCTGATTGGCTCAGAGCCGGAGCTGAGCTGCAGGGACGGTCTGCCGGTCTCCCCAAGGATTGATGGCCCTTCCTCTGATAGCAGTCAGTGCACATGCACGGATTTCGTATCCCCCATGGAAAAGAAGTGGGTGGGATGTGATGGCTCACTCAGGGGAGACACCCTAACCTCGTCTTCAAGCACAGTATATGTTTTATAACAGCCTTGCGCAACACAGGATCCTGGCCAGGCTCAGCCCTCCCACCTCTTGCAGGCGGACTTAGGAATTTAATTCATGGGCAGACGGGGCCTTTCTGGGAAGCTGCCCTGGGGAATTGTCCTAGCTCATCCCATTGCACCCAGCAGGCCCAGCGCATCCAGCAGGCCCAATGTACCACACGGTGCACGTTGTGGTACAGTGTGCCCAATGGGCCCAGGTCACCACACAGTGCATCCCCAGCAGCTCCCAGTGGCCCCAGTCGCATGCCTGCAGTGCATGCACAGCACTCCCCTCTCAGTCAGAACAATTCACCCAAAGCGTTCTTGAAAAAATGTGTTTTACTCTTGTCCAGGCTGGGGAGGTTTTGAGATCCCCACGCACTGGCACTGCCCGCTTGAGAGAAATTAATGTGTTGTGGCCATGGGGGAACTGATGGCTGTGTGACCCCATGGAGCCTGATCCCCTTGCTCCCAGCAGCTCCTGGGGTTCTCCTGTGGGATTATTAATCCCATCAGATTAGCTGACAGATCTCCCTGTTCAGCAGCACCCGCTGCAGAGCAAAACAACGCTCCACGGGAGCAAAAGGTGACATGAAGAAACTCTTTAAGGTTCAGGTTTGATCTCAAAATAAAAGCCTTTTTAAAAAATGCATTCCCAAGCCCCTTCCTTTTCTCTTAAAGCAATGTTTCTATAATTCGAACCAGCTCTCAAGGCTCTGGTTACACATCTGCCTTCTGCATGTGACGCTGCAGTCCATCTTAGCAAGCAGTAAAAGTACAGGTGTTTTGGTTTTAAAGTAACCATTTTAAAAATAAACTTGAAATGGGGCCTCAGGTGATTATTTTTTACAGCTGGCCCAGATCCTGCTGCAGCCCATCAGCTTAAGGGTTAAGCAGCAGAGAAGAACCGCTTGTGACTTCACTGCTCTTCCATCTGGTGGGAACCCTGAAAACCATTTGTAAATTAATTTTTTACTTTGAATGCATGCTGCCGCATACAGTCATCGCTGGATCCTGCACAGACAGCTTGCACTGCTGCTTCAACATGTCTCCAGTGACAGGCTCGGCTTCTACTGATTTTGAATGCAAGAGAATAAAATCATTAAGTATGTATGTCCATTCTGCCTGCATGCTTTCTCCCCATACTTTCTGCCATAATTATCATCACATTAGTTTAGTAAATAATGTTGACACATGGTTCCATAACAGCTGTAGAGTGTCCATCTGACACCCACGCAATCAGAAGTTCAGTTCTTTGAGAAAGAGGACAGACCGAGTCTCCAATTTCTTCATCTACACTTCTGCTTGTGTCCCTTCAGGAGACTCGCGCAGGAGACACGGAATCCCTGCTAGCCCTGTCACAGATGAGAAAATCTATTATTTCCTATTAAATCCTTTCAAATAATCCATTCATCTGATCTTTGAGAAATGCAAAGTGCTCATTAATCATACAACTGGTGAGCACTGATTTACAGATTAATCTAATTAGACCTCATTTGTTTCAGGTGAAAGCAGCTATATTAACAAATGCTGCCCAGTGCACAAAGCCTCACACATGTGGCTTGATGTAGAAGTCAGGATCAATTACAAGATTGACTTTGTGGAGCTTGCGCCGCTATAGTTGAGGGTCTGTCAACATTTCCATTACGAATTCAAACGCTGCTTTTAAGGGATTTATTACTCAGCCATAACATTGGGTTGACTCTTGGCATCCGAGATCTAAGCCCAAAATCGCTGGGTATTTAGCAAAACCACTCAACCTGCTTCAAGCCCCCCAGAGGGGCAGGGGCAGGGTGAGTCAGCAGGGCTGCTTCTTCTGGCGTGGAGCTCTGAAGAAAGGCTTTGTTTTAGGAACGCAGATTTTGTTGAAA
Organism: Cyrtonyx montezumae; assembly: GCF_038088225.1. NCBI lineage: Eukaryota > Metazoa > Chordata > Aves > Galliformes > Odontophoridae > Cyrtonyx > Cyrtonyx montezumae. Next base: position 1,548,658 of record NW_027072047.1, read on the forward strand.
TAATTTCTGGAATTCAGGCCCACCGAGGTGGGCTGGGGACACCCCGGCACTGTGTGCTCTGGCAGAGCAGCAGCAGCTCAGCACCATGCACAGGGCCGGATGCTGAGCAGAGGGTAAATGCCAGCTGAGCCTCTGCTGTGCGGGTTTGCTGGGGTGAGGTGCATTTAGGGCATAAGGGTCGACGTTCCCAGGTGAGCAGAGCGGGTCCTGAGTAAGCCCCGTTGTTAACGGCTTTTGTTATTCGGCCTGAACGAAATAGGGTATGAATGGTCCTTCCAAACGAGCAGTTTATATTTTCAGCCAGAAACTGCCCTTTTAGTTTAACAGATGTGCGCTTTGGACTAGTCCCTAGATTAGATGGAAACCCAAGCATTTAACTGACAAGGCAAAAAAATGCTAAGCCTGCTTGTGTGATGCAGAGAAAAATCCTACTAGAGGAAAAAAAAAATACACACCAGAAATGCTTCCTATTTATTTTCATCAGCATCTAGGTAAATATATTGTAATGGGAATATTTAAAGACCTGTAATCTTATTTACATTCTAAGCATGAATACAGTTCCCAGTACATTGCAGACATCTGTCAGACAAACAGACAAGACTCTGCGAAGATATTTAAAATGCTCTTCTTTTAAACTGCAAGGAAGTAGTTTGGGGATTTTGGCAGGATAGCTGGGATATGACATGTCTTTTTTTATTCTTCCCCCCCCCCCCCCCCCCCCTCCGTAGCAAATGATTTCTTCAGCTTCTTACAAGCAGGCTTAAGACATTCTGTTTGATAGGGTATTTACTACAAAAAACAAAGTGATAACTCATGGATAGATCTAATTTGTCAGGTGCTTTCACTTTGAGCATTCTGCTCTGCCCATGCCTACCTCAGGTATATTTTAAAGGTGCTTCTTCCCACTCTCATGTCAGCACAGAAATAGCGTGGTGCAGGTCTGTCATGTCAAACAACATGAAACAAAGTTAAGCATTTCTATTTGGTCCTGAGGGGCAAACGGGGAGGATTATAAGGCATGGAATAGGATCACCTTCCCAGAGCCTCTTTGTAGCACTTGGCCAAGCAGCAGGCAGGATGGCAGCAGCGTGGGAGCTACTATGGCAGATGAGTGGTGCTCTCAGTGTGCCCAAGGAGCACACCAGGTGCCTGGGTGGGCTGGGGCAGGCAGGGCTGCGCCAGTGTCTATTTCACCGCCCCCCAAAATCTCCTCAGCGCCTGTTTTCAGCTGCTCTCCGCAATCTTGCTGCATAATTTGGAGTGTCTCCTCTTGGTTTTTTGGATGCGAGACTTAGCAACAGAGAAAGGTGCTAAAGAGAGACAAAACTTGTGTGGGTAGCTGGAGATTAGCCATTTGGAAATCCACCCTTCTCTTTGTACCACAAGCTGTTTCCCGACTTCCACTCCAAATCGCTACGCTCGGGTGCAACCACCGGGACCCGAGATGCTGTGCGGGGTGCAACGCTGGGCACCTCTCTGTGCCCTGAGGTCCCCACCGTGTGCCAGCAGCAGGGTGCCCATGGCTGTCCCGAGGCCCTGTGCCAGGGCGAGGGCTGCTGCTCACCCTGCATGCCCTGCTCTCATCTCCTCGTTGGTATGAAACCCGCAGCTCCTCTCGTTAAACACCGCTGAGCATCCCCTTCATTTCTGAAGACAAATATGAAGAGAAACACAACCAAACATGTACTGTATTAAAATCATTGATTCACAATATTTAAATTTCCAGCTAGCCTCCAATTAGCAGGCTTTCCAATATTTGAACAGAAGACCATTTTAATGCAATTACAAACACATTTTAGGCATCTAAATTTTTTGCATAATTAGTTTCCTATTAAACTATTTATGTAGCCCTTTTTCCATCAGAAACAGAGAAAGCAGAACAATTTTATTCCTTACTGTTACAATAATTAACTATGCAAGTAGAACAGCATATTAATAGAGTATAATTTGTTTACATTTAAAAGAAAATTGTGTTAGATTAGCATAGCAAAAGACTATTTCCATATCCAGGCAGTAATATGCAGGCCTAATAGCAATTTACAGTGTAGTTAAAGAATATTATTAATAAAGTAATACAGTGTAATTCTGTTTGCCCCCACCATATTTCACAATGTCCTTAATTACAGCTAATTCCATCAAGTCTAATTCGGGTGTTATTAAGTGGTAGACACAGGAATCTTAAGCGCAACCTTTGGGAACGGTGGAGCTGCAGAGTGTCCCGGGAGCCTGCTCCCAGCACCAGCACTACTCTGTCAGGGCTCTTATTTATGCCACAAACTCATCTCAGTGCATGCAGCGTATGCTTGTGCTGTGAGTCAGCTCTTCATCATGAATCATCGTTCATAAAGTCCCCTGCATGGCTGTGCATCCTTCCTGTCCCTCCTGCTTGTTGCCAGAAGCTCCTCAGTGGGGTGAGCTGTGCCGCAGCAGCTTTGCTAAGCTGTGGCTGCATACAGGATTAGTTGTACAGGATTGTAGTATCCTTCCCCTCGTGCAACAGACTGCTACGTGCCACCACACAGAGAGAGGGAACAGAGGTGGCTTTCTGCGTGGCTCCAAGCTTTGTGTTTTCCCTCGTTTAGTGGGAGCCATGCGGACCTGCTGCTTATCCTTCACTTTGCAGATGTATGTGCCTGCTGCTCTCACACCAGTGCAGACCCCAGCTGCACAGGAAAGCACTCTGTGTACCAAAGTATGCAGTGTGAACCATTTTTTAATGGCCTTAAGTTGTGCTAGGAGAGGTTCAGCTTGGGTATTAGGAATAGTTTCTTCTCAAAGTGTATTGATGCTTTGGCACAGGCTACCAGGGAAGTAGTAGAGTCCTTCACTGGAGTTGTTCTAGAACCATGGAGATGTGGCACTTGAGGACACGTTCAGTGGGCACAGTGGGGGATGGACTGGGATCAGGCTTTGGGATCTTGGGGTCTTCTCCAACCTATGATTCTGTGTATGGTGTTTTCCATTCCAGTGGGCAGTATGCAAGCTCTCACTCAGCTGCAGCAATAACTTTCTGAGTACAGCTGAGATGCCCCTCAGAAGCATGTAGGGAAGCTGCTGGCAGCTCCATGGTCACCCCAAAGCACTGCAGCCACTGGCCTGCAGCAGCATGTATTCAACAAAATTACAGGGAGAAATGTTCCATCTGAGCATGGATTTTGCCCAGAGAAGGTTATTCCTTCTATGGGCAATCAAGATGTTTTCTATTCCCATATTTAGATGCACATCAATGCACTGGATTAAATTTCTCCACATGCCAGTATGCCCCAGCATATGTTTTCAAGGCACAGAATACACATGCCATCACGCTAAAATTATTTGTGGCAGAATCACACAAAGACCAAGTAAGTGATTTTTTAATAGTGCTCTTGAACTCAGTTATACTCCTCTACTGCTGCTGCTGTGAGCCTTTGGCTGAGGGGAGCTCCTGCCATGTGTTTGGGCAGTTTGGGTCCCACAGCCAGAGGACAATTAACCTCAAAGCACACGATTAATTCCTGCAAGTTAGGCTTATTTCTTGAGTCAGCCCAACTATCCAGATAAATGATCTTTGCTTCAACACAAGAGCCAAACTCCTGTTCAAGCACTGGATAATCCAAAGCTCAGATAAACTCTTTATATCAGAGCTGCAGTTGTCTGCAGCCCATTTCTCTCAACACAGCTTTTAAACAGTTCGCTCTTCTTTCATATATATATATTTTAATTATTGTTTTACTCTCAGGAGAATTTGCCAAGCGTTGCTCAGAACTGTTTATCTGAATCAAGGACCACAGAGGCCACTGGTGAACACGGTCCAGCAATTATTTGGTCCACTAAAAATGAAAAAAATAAAAATAAAAAAGAAAAAAGAAAAAGAAGAAACGAGGAGATGATAGAGATCCTAGTTGTGTCTTCATATCATGCAGATGGCTAATATTCATACGCGACTGTCAGGCGTATCACAATGCCAAGCTCAAAAGCAGAGTGCATCAGCTTGTTCTTGCATCTGAGCCATTAAAGCCAACGGTCCCGCACGGAAGGATCGCAGGCTGCACCTGGCACTGCCAGCCCCGTGCCCACTGCCACTTCCAACAGCTCACAGGCTCTGGGATGTGGAGAAGCCTGAGGCTCTGCTCAGAGCCGCCAGGAAAACCTGCTCCAGGCAGTGGGAATGCTGGTAAGGAGCTGGGTTCTGCTCCATCCTCACCTCCCCCTGGGTGCTGCTGCAGCACAGTGGCATGGAGTGGGCTCGCCATCCTGCTGCTCTGCAGTGCCATTGAGGCCTTCCCTGGCTTTGTGCCATGCAGCCACAGCACTGAGTAGCTCAGTAGGATGAAATGCTCGGGAAGTGGGTGGGAGGATGCTGGGGATTCCCCCTCTCCTTTCTCGTGGCCTCCCTACCACTGTCACAAACAAGCTCACGCACCTTTCCCTGGGCTGGCAGTGGCTGCTTGCAGTCTCTCTCCTCTCTCCATGGCTGCCAGCTTCCAGAGGATCCCAACACCATCTTTTTCCAATAAATCCTCTGAACAATGAAATTTTAATAGCGCTCACAAACAATAGGCGCAAATTTCTTTTTTTTTTTTTTTTTGCTTTTCGTTGTGCCCCGCGTTGCGCATATCAAGCACAAAAGCCGCCTTTGTGCAATCACTGGCAGCAGCTCTGAGACCTCCTGATATCCCCTCCCCACCCTGCCAGGCAGGCAGACGGGCAGATGGACAGACGGACAGACAGCTGCCCCCCCGGCCCCACACACTCTGTGCTACCCCCTCCCCATGGCCCCAGGAGCTGATGCCAGCCCCTCTACTCAGTGCAGTCATCTGTTTGGCCTCAGAGTGATTTATCTCCACTTACGAGTTCACTCTTTTTATTATTATTATTATTAATTATTTCTAGGTTTTCATGCTTTAAGGCTTGCAGTCGTCACAACTGCAAAAGTGCAGAAGAAACAGCGAGCAAAAGGAAGAGTTGGTGTCTGTAGTTTGTCACTCAGTAACTTGAAATTCGTCACCCAACTTAGAAAGAAACTTACATAGATTGAAAACACGGAACCAAACAAAACCAAAACAATCCCAGGAAACCCACCTCATGTTGTTTCCCTTTGAGCGCTGTAAGACTCTCGGGCTATTTTAAGCCTTTTCTTCCTGGGTATATACAGACTTAGAATATGTCTTGAAAATGGTGGCGTTTTTGGTTATTCCTGTTGATCCAATATCCCACAGCTTTCACCATCAACAATTATTTCACACTAGAGCCATTTATTTATTTAATTATTTTTACTGCTATTTTGAAATCTTCCCAATTTATCCAAAGAAGGAAGGTGCTCCTTGCCTGCAGTTTTTTTTGAAGAGCTTCATGAATGCTCCTCGTCATGATGTGTCAGGAGCCAGACGTGGTGAGTCCGGAAGGGATGCATCCCTGCTGGTCTCTGCATGCTGCGCTCCCCTGCCCCCATATTATTTAGGACTTTCGACAAAAGAAGCAAATGTTTCTGTCCTGGAATAACATATTACTTCTTTATGTCACTTTTTCATTAGTGAAAATGATTTCTATGGTTTGAGATTTCTTTTGGCAGAGAGAGAACTGTTGGGAAGACTGGGTTAAGTGCTGCTTTTTTACATTCAAATTACATTACTAAGACATTTTTAAATAATGTATGCCAATTGAGATGGTACTTCAGCATGTATTTTGCCACTGTCTTGTGGGCTGAAAAATTGAATTACCTTTCAGTAATTTGATACATCTTTAGTTAGCATCACTCTTAAATCCAACAGCACACTAATATGACAACGCCTCTCCTCTGCTGGGAGCAGATCTAAAGATGCATTTAGTCCACATCTTTCTCAATTTTTTCTCTTGATGAATCACTTTTTTTTTCTTTTTATCCTTTATTGATATATAGGTAAGACTCAAACCTTCCCACGAAAAAAGAACTGCTGCAAATAGCCTGTGCTCTAGCAGGTGCTGAAGCATATTATGAAAACCATGGACTGTGTCATGAAAGAGTGATTTGACATAGGCTTAGGAGTCCTAAAGACCTTTCTGATGGCCACAGATAAAAAACCTGACACAAGTAATATCAGTGAGGGCTTAAAGCCACAAACTTACAAGGAGCAGGTGCCCACAGATAATGATGCTGCCTGGAGGAGCTGTGCTGGGACACACACCTCACCAAGATGTGGGGTCACAGATCCCTCCCAACCTACCTGCTACTCTCTGCTGCCTCAGAAACACCAACAAATCCATTCTGGGGCTGAAGAGACAAGAATATGTTAAGCAGTCACAGAAATAAAGACATGTAGAGATGTGGCACTTGACATGGTCAGTAGGCATGGCAGCAATTGGTTGGGGTTGGACTTGGTGATCTTGGAAGGCTTTTCCAAACTTAATGATTCCATGATTCTATGCTTCTAAGAAATGCATCCCAGCATGGATGGACCAGTTACTAAGGCTCTTTGTCTCACTTGACTTTTGTGGGACACAGCTCAGAGACCCAGCCCTCCCCAAAACTACCTCAGGAGATTTATTTCAGCACTGTCTGCTGCATATAGGATGAGGAGGAATGGCCTAAAGTTGTACCAGGAGAGGTTCAGATTGAAAGTTAGGAAAAGTTTATTCTCAGAAAGAGCAGTCCAGCACAGACTGCCCAGGGGTGTGGTAGTGTCCCCATACCTGGAGGCATTTAAGAACTGTGGAGATATGGCACTTGGGGACATGTTCAGTGAGCACAGTGGGGATGTGTTGAAGTTGAATTTGGAGATCTTGGAGGTCTTTCCAACCTTGATGATTCTATGCTTGTAAAAAGAGCAGTAAAGGGGCAGAGTGCAGCTATGAACACTCAGACCCAAGTTTCCTTTCCCCTGTATGGTAGCCAGAAAAGCAGGTGATTCCCCAGACACCAGGTTGCTATGAAGAAAATTAATAGTTAATTCAGCATAATAATAAATGTTGTGGTGGTTTAAAGCCTCTCTTCTGCGTGTGGTCCTGCAGCTACCAGGGATGCTGCATCACTGTGCCTGTGTGTGGATAGCAGGTCTGGATGAAGGAGGTGATGCTCATCTCCTCTCCTCTTTCCCCCATGCTTTGGCTGCTTTTTCCATGGTTTGCTTTCTGTGCTTTGCTATTTCCCTGCAGCTCGAGCTTGAATGACCTCTCTCCAGTAGTTGTGTGTTTCTCTGTGGAAAAGGGAGATTTGTGTGGGATGTGCACAGTCCCATTGCTTCGGTGAATTTCGTGGTGGCTGAACTATGAATGTCTGCTCTGGGAGATGAAAGCTAGCATGTGGGACCTGCACCTTTGGGTCTGCCATAAGGCCACCAAGAAAGGAGGAAAAGAGGCTGCTGCCACACCAGTGTCACCTCAATCACCCCCTCAGATGTCCAGCAGCTTGATCAGCAGCCCATGCATCATCCCTGCTCTGCACCACATAGAGCATTGCACAGTGCATCCCCACCCAGCCAGCAGGTTCACCTGAGAGGGGGACAGTTTCCAAGACCACAGGCAGGGTATCTCTCCCTAAATAAGCACAAAGCATATTTACACTGTTACACTCCAAATTATTTCTAACAATTTGACTCCTTTCTTCACTGACTGAAGAAGGCTTTTGTGGCTGCCAGCATCGCAAGTCTTGCATTTCTTTCTTCTTTTTCTTTTTTCTTTTTTCTTTTTTTTCTTTTTTTCTTTTTTTCCCAAGAGATACGCTGATTCCTCCCAGTGCCAGTTACAATGTGCTTCTGGCAGCAGCACTTCCCCAGTGACATTTTCAACTGCCTCAAGAAGAGTAACCACACCGACTGTCAGCGTTCTGCAAGTGGACGACACCAGTGACACAACACAACATCTTTTATTCCAAATAAAGATGTGCAAAATCATCAAGCCTGAGTTAATGTGTAGGTTGGAAACACTTGTCCTGAATAACAGGATAGTTTACAACCCGTCTCTACTTTTGACATGCTGATATCCTCAAATAGCAACAATAAAGCTTCTGTCTTCTTTCAAGATATTTGTCATCTTTTGATCTTAAGCCAGAAAAAATTGAATTCTGGGAGATCAAACCTACAAAACTGATAGCTTATATCCTCAGCAAGTGCTTATCAAGTGTAATCCAGAAAGATGGCACATTTCAAAAGTGACAATGAATAAAGTTCAGCTCACTGAAAAAAAAGTAAACAAACTTCAAACAGAGGTAGCCAGAGCAGCCTGTGAATTTCCTTCTAATACTATCCTTAGCGACGGCTCTGTTCCCTTCGTCTGACTGGCAGAAATTGTAAATGAAACTAAGGCCATGAGAGCCACATCATGTATGGTTTCAAAGAAAAAAGTATGTGGTGGCACCTTGCAGCGTGGGACCAGGAGCCACCCTCAGGGGCAGTCACCCCATGATCCAGAATTGGCTGGAATTTTTTTTGCAGTGATTCATAGTATCTTCCACTGTTGGGCATTGTATTTATGTTTGCTTCAAGCAGGACAAAAACAGCAGCCTGCCCGTGCCTGCATGCTGTGAGCACAGGTGGGTATGATGGGGCTATTGGGAATTTCACCTCTCTCCACGGCCAACATCAGCATCCATATCCAGATGTGCTCTGGAAGGCAAGTGATTGTGCATGAACATGCATGAACACACACATATGTGCATGCACACACTACACATGCATGCACGCACCCATGCAAACACATGCACATACATTCACACTTGCACACACCCATGCACACTTGGAGCCCTCAGAGCCACTGTGCCCCTGAGCAATTCTGTGCTAGGTGCAGGACAAGCACTGGGGCTGCCCTAGGAAGGGAACCAGGAATCAAGACACAGCAGCTCGTGAGTGTTTCTAAGGGAGCCCAAGGCTGCAGGGCAATGCACCATCCAGCAGCCATCCCACTTCTCTGGTTATTTTTCTCATGCCAACCCTGGCATCTGACCATGGAACATCCCCTGAGAAAACAAACAACAAAATAACCCTGGAAAGTGGCCTTAAAAAGCTGAAGAATTCTTGAAAACCTTTTTATCAGCACTAGGTCTACAAGGCAGACAGAGGAAAACAAAGTCAGCAGTGGTTGTAAATCGTCTGGAAACCATAAATTAAAATTAAAGAGTTCAAATATGATATAAAATCATTTAATCTGGATGATTTATGCTCGTTCTCAGATGCAATTATTTACTAACGCTTCTGTTTATTGCTCTTTTGACTTTTTTAATTACTGTATTCCAAAAATTCAATTACTGAGTGTAGTATATATTTCAAGCAATAGTATTGTAAATAAAAAGAGAACCAATTAATAATGTGCTTAGTCTAGCAAAGCTAAATCAAGTGTAATACAAGACGCCCAGAAACTTGATCGAGGGCTGAGCGCTGATGGAGAAGCCCCCATCCCAGTCATGGGGTCGCAGTGTGGTGCGAGGTGGGTGATGGGGTTTTGGGGCTGGCAGCCCAAGGGTGAAGTGGTGTTGGTCTCCAGCCCCAGGTGCACTGGGAAGGCTTGGGGCCGGGCTCGGTTCAACTTTGGGCATGCTTTCCTAACAAATACTTTGTCCTTTATATCTCGTTCTGTCAACAGACTTCAACATTCCTGGAGAAATCAATTTCTAGTCACCTCAGGAAGATTGTTCAACAAACATCTCGTCTGAGACCTTTGCTTGTAAATGATATTTACTTTCTCTCTCTCTAAACATATACACGTGCTGGTACAAGGGAGACAAAGGCGAGTGTCAGCGCTGCGCACAACGCGATAGGTGGCCCAACCTGTCTGATAGAACACTATTCTGAAAGAAAACCCTGATGAAGTATTTTAAAATAAGAGGAATGCAATTTTCCATAGCCTTGCTCTCAGAAATGGCTGAAATGGGGGAGCAAAAAATGTCATCTGGAGACTAACACTCAGTAGGAAAATTTGGCAGACCTCGAAGCATCCAAGGACGCAGTTTTCTGAGTGGCAGCAGTAAAGATGAAGAGAGCTCTCCCCCAGTGCAAGATCTGCTGTTTAAATGCACTGTTCCAGCTGTAGCCTTTGCTTCCAGAGCCTGCTGTGGGTAAATACAACTATACTTATTCAAGTCCTTGCAGGTCCCTTCCAAGAAGAAAAATTCTATGACTGCACCAGGGGAGGGTCAAGTTGGATGTTAGGTACAGCTTCTTCCCCCAAGAGCAGTGCTGCACTGATACAGATTGCACAGGGAGGTAGAGGGGTCCCCAACCCTTGGGAGTGTTCCACAACCATGGAGATGTGGCGCATGAGGATGTAGTTAGAAGGTATTCTGGGGATGAGTTGGGGGTGGGATCTAGGGTTCATAGAGGTCTTTTCCAACCTTTATTTGTCTGTGATTCTATGATTGTATATTCTATCATTCTGTGATACTAATGAGAGATAAACCTGGCCAGACTGCTGGGCCTGAGGTCTGTCTGAGAGAAGTTTTTCCACCCCTGGTGCATGTGTGAGCACAGGGACAGGGCTCAGAGGACTGGCAGCAGTACCTGTTCCCCTAAAAAATAAAAATAAAAGAATGTAAAATGTTTACTGCAACGCATGGAGCTTATTTCTCTTTCTGCATGGTGCACCTTGTAAATCTTTCAGCCCGCAGCCAAGCAGCTCCAGTATTTCACATGTAATGCAGTAAGAGAAGCAGTGATTTGTGAAATGTGATAGCAGCGCTGTCTGCAAAGGCTGCAGCTCACATAAAGCTATGGAGTTTTAAAAGCAATAAGTAAAACTTCAACTAGAACAGAAGAAAGCACTCTCCACGTGTTCTTCTGACCTCAGGGGAAAAAAAAAAAAAAAAAGAGGGACAAAAAAATCACCTTATAAACTGAAATTGATTCTTGTAAAATCTTCATAAAAAATAAATCCAAACATTCAGGAACATCTGCTGTAGAGCACAGGATTTCTTTGAATGAGTCCAGCCTTAGAGAAGCACTGCTGGCCGCATCCTGTAACAAAGGCAAGGATCCGAGGTGCTGGCTGCACACATGTGGGGCAGGCTGTGAGCAGACTGGATGTCTGCTCTCTTCCCAGGCCATGTCCCGCTGTACTCACATCCCCATATCTTCTCATGTCCCTGTGCTCCCAAATCCCCACATCTCTGTGCCCCCATGTCCCCAGCTCCCATGTTCCCATGTCTCCATGTCCCAATGTCCCCATCTCCCCATGTCCCCAAGTGTCTGTGTCCTCATCCTCCTGTATCTCCATCCTGTTCCCAGAGTGCCAGTGGCACTGTCATCGTGTTCACATTGCCTAGTCTCTCAGGTTTGGCCCTTTTTTGGGGGTCTGAATGGTGTCAGGCCATGGAAGCACACAATTTTCCTGCACCTCCTATTTATTAATGGGAGTCATATGGCAAAATCCCATTGTGCCGCACTGAGCGCTTCCCCCTGCACATCCATATGGTCCGAGGACTCTGGTACACCGCGTGTCTGAAGGTACTGAGTGGCTTAATTAGAATATTAAACTGATTTATAGTTCCTAAATAATAGGTATCATTAAGCTAACTCTGCTCAAAAAGGGTTTTGACACATGTACACTTCCAGCTATAACATATGGAGCAAAATCCCGAGCAGTCAGCACAGAGGCACAGCAGCAGCACAGAGCTGGACATCAGCACCCTGTAAGATGATGGATGCAGGAGAGCAGAGCCAACCAAGGTGAAGGGATCTCACAACATGAGGAACCTCAGGTGCATGCTGTAAGGATGAGGAAGGTCCCAGTGCTGGGAGAAGGGCAGAGTGGGCTGGGTGGCTATGGGGCATGTGGGTTCCATCAGTGGGGCCTGCACCAATTGCAATGGGATTTGGTGGGTGTTCACTGCTGGGCCCCAATGGCAGATCTCATGTAGGACAGCGAGGTGCACCCCAGGGGCTGACATGGGGAGAAATGCTGTCAGCAGGATTTCCCCTTCCCATTTCTTCCCAGATTTCCTTGCTCTCCTTTGGAGCCCAAACATGATGCAGAAGTTTATTCCTTTTTTTTTTTTTTTGGCTTTGTTTTGTTTTGTTTTTTGATACATATTACGTAACTTTGCATCAGAAGATGACAAAAAAGTGACTTTTTGAACATTTTACGTGAACATTTATTCTTCCAACTTAAATGTGAAATGTTTAACTCCTCATGCAGCACAAGCCCCTGAGGGATGTTTATCCTAAAGGTAACATGTTGGAAGAACAGTGTTTCCCTTCTGGACTTACAGCAGAAGCCTGGAAAGGGTCTGAGAGGTAGAGAGACCCTGGTGCAGAAACCTGAGATGGTGGATCGCATCTTTAATCAGAAATGTAGCATCGAGGCTCTGAATTTACATCACATGTTCTGCAAAAATGAGTTGGTGCCAAAGAGGAAAAGGGAAAAAGTGAGTTTTAGCCACAGTTCCAGGAGGTGTAAGGGCGGAGGGGGGATGTGGAGCTCTCTTGTGTTTACACAAAACCAGTTCCATATGGGGGTCTGGAGGAACTCACACCCAGACCAGACGTGGGCTGGTGTATCCAGACTTGTTTCTGCTGTGGGACGGGTGCAGAATGCATATGAGAAAAGTCCCAGACTGGGGATTTCATTACAAGAACTTCTCCTCATCTGAAGAGTGGACAGGCTACCTGGCCAGAAGAAAGTATTAAAATATATTTACTCTTGAAAAGAAGTAATTAGTAGTAGTTCAATTGCTATAAGAAAGTGCCAGGCCAGGACAGAGCAGTGAGTGTAAATAGAGACAAGAGAGATTTATTATTAAAATAAAGTCACTTAATTACTGCAAATGTTAAATGTGCAGTTTTCTGACATTTAAATGATATTTTTCACCAAAATTAAAATGAATTGTCCACTCTGAATTCCCACTTCTTAGACAGCATGTAAATGTCAGTCCTAAATTAAAGTTAACCCTGATCAGTGTCTGCTATCCATTTCAAAAAAAAAAAAAAAAGAGGAGAGATTTAATTAGAATCAATAAAGCACTTTTTATTGAAGTTCTGTTCTGAGTGCATGGGAAGCAGCCGCTGAGGATCTTGGCAGCTTTGGGTCAGAGGCAAAGCCCTGTCACCAGTGCAAGCACAGGATGGGGGTGGGGAGAGGAACAGACTGAAGTTTGGGATAGGGATGGAATGGAAATGGGATGGGAACAGGGATGGAATGGAGATGAAATTGGGATTGGGATTGGGATTGGGACTGAGATGCAACGGAGATGGCATGAGAACAGGGATAAAGATGGGATGGATACAGGAGGGGCAAGATGAATGGGAGCAGAGCTGTGTCAGGATGCAGCCAGCCATGCTGTGCAGATTTACACCAGGATCCTCTCCCATGCCTTTATTCTTGCTGGGTGTTTTTGGATGGTCTCCATTCAAACTGTGAGGTAGCATGCTGCCTTTTAACTTGTAATTAAAACCACTATTTTTCACTTAAATACGTCCTCCAAACTCCTCCAAGAGTTTTCATAAAAAAGAAATCAAAACATATCTAGCCATGCTTTCAGTTATAAATGATGAGAATCCCTTTAACCCACAAATGTGTGCCTACCATTAGGACTCTGATGAAACCATCTTTCCTTGCGCAGAAAACCACCCTTCCCAATAATTGCTCCCAAATTCTGCTGACAAAGCAGTGAGAGGCACAGCACCCTGTCCTCAACAGCTCTCTTGCCATCATGAACTCACCTGAGCTGACATCTTTCACATAGCAGCTTTCTCCTGTTGCCAGTTGGATTTATTTTTTATAACTGTTTCTGTGAGCTGCAAAACTACTGTACTCATAATCACTGCTGCGTGGAAGTGATTATATTAAAGGCCTTTTTACAGTGCGTGCACTCAGATCAAGATGTAATATGCATTTTATATCCCCTGACTCCCTGTCCTAAAACAGAGACAAAACATTCTGTAATGTCAGATTGCTTTGAATTAGTTTTAATTTGATTAGAAATATCCCACAAGGCTACCCTCGTACATAGAGATTATGTATAATTAATGCTGTGATCAATTAGATCTGAATTGTTAGTCCATCAAGAAGCAATAACATGGGCTCTGATTTTCAAAGAGTTTTCCCCTAATCCTCTTGTTCCAGTGCTTTTTATAATGAGATACAAAAGCTCCTAAATTTGGACATGATACCACACTCTCAGAAAATATATCCCTTTGCTAAACATTAGGAGATATGTGAGGGATGGGGTGGCCCAGCCTCAGCCCAGCCAGTAGCAATGTCAAGGGCTTCTTGCAAGGGTGATGAACCCTCCTAAACCTACCCTACAGTTAACTGAGGACTCCACTGCAGGGTTGATGATGAGGACAGGCCCCTGCTCTGCACCTGGGATGCTGGCAGTTCTCTGGTTCCAGCTTGTAACCAGTGATGCTAACAGTGGGTTGGCCATCTGCAGGACCCTGGTCTTGGAAGAAGATGCCTCTATGGCCCCAACCTGTGTGCGAAAATCCTGGTGGACTTTGCTGTGTTTGCAAATGTTGGTGTGAACCAGTCTGTGTGAAAGTGTTCCTTCATCCGTGATGTGTGTGCTGCCCTTCACAGGCCTCCTGGACCTTGCCATGGCATGCTCAAAGCTGCACCAAGTAAGGATCCTGGGCAACTCAACAGCTGCCAATGACGCTCACAAGTGATGTGGAATAGTATCATAGAATCATATCATAGAATGGCTTGGGTTGAAAGGCTCCTTAAAAGTCACAGAACCATAAAATGGTTGGGTTGGAACAGTTCTTAAAAATCATAGAACTATAGAATGGTTGGGTTTCAAGGGACCTCAAAACTCCCCAACCCCAATCCTACCATGATCTGGCTGCCTTCCCCACCAGCTCAGCTCTCCCATCCACGGCCATGGGCATCTCCAGGGATGGGGCTCCAACAGCTCTCTGAGCAGCATTTAAAACACTGATGATTTAAGGCTTGGAGAAGGTGATCGGTTTGAATCAAACTAATTTAACAAACATTTTCCCCAAGACTTTGTAAAATGATTGCAGTTTGGATACATCCTGTCCCCCTCCACAGTGAGGTGCTGCCTCTCAGCCACTGTCTACAAGAGCATCTTGAGGTCAGGGCCAGGAGCAGGAGGCACCAGCATTTTATAAGCACAGCAGAAATCCTTCATCCTGCATCTGCAGATGGTGGAGGAAGCCCGCACCTGGGCTCCTCTGGGATTTAAACCTGTGACCTCAGAGATGTGTGAGAAGAAGATGTCAGCACTCTTCCACCACGTCGACTGCGAATATTGCGGCGAGCTGCTGCAGTGGGCAAGGTGCACAATCGCCCTTCTGAAGATGTAATAAAGTCGTGTACTTTAACACATGTATCAAGGTGGGAATTGTATTCCAGCGTGTTACACGAAAAATCTCTAAATAATTCATAGAAATTTATTATTCAAGGAGTAATTCCCTGAAAAGCTAAAATCAGGCACTTGAAGCTCTCAGGAATGTTTTCCTCCTAACTGCTGCGCACGTCCGCCTGTGAGCTGAGGTATGAATATTTTAAGTATGGTGACTTCTTTTATTCCCTTTTTTGACAGGCTCTTCATGTCACTGTGAGCCACAGCCAGGACTGCTCCCATACTCTTCCTTTGCACTCTGTGACATACAGCGATGCTTTGACTCCAGTAGGGGGAAAAAAAGAAATTAAAAAAAAAATGTTTTTTTAAATTCCTCAGGAAAACAGATGTCTTTGCTGTCTCCTGTTTTCTGGACTGTTTTTCAGCATTTCTTCTCAGATGCTGCTTTAATTTCTGTGTGCACAAGACACACACTGCTTACCCCACATCCCTGCTGTCGGTGGTGGGACTGTGTCAGCACTGCCCGTGCTGTAGTTCCCTCTGTGACTGTGAATCTGCAAACTCAACTCTGTGTGTTCAGGGAGGATTGGCCTCTGGGTGGATCACCGAGGACCACAGGTCCATGGAAACAGTTGTGGGTTTTCTGATAGAACCATAAACGAGGCTTTCAAGCCATTCTGATGCAAAGTATGTTTCAGTTGGCACATTGTTTACTCTTAATGAAGAGTAAACAGAATAGAAACCAGAACAAAATAATCAGTGTTATGCTTTATCCTGTTCTGATCAAATAAGTTCAAGTATGTCATACCACCGCAATAACAGGAAGATGAGGGAAGGTGGTCCTGGCCCAAATTCACTGCAACAGCAACACCAGTACCACTGCTGATGGAGAAGTGGAGGCTCAGGGGAGACCTCATCGCTCCCTACAGCTCTTCAAAGCTGTGGTGAGGTGGAAGTTGGCCACAGCTCTCAAGTATCAGCAATAGGATGAGAAGGAATGGCTTCACTCTGTGCCATGGGAGGTCCTGATTGGGTGTGAGGAAACATTTCTTCTCCAAAGTGCTGTCAGGCATTGGCACAGGCTGCCCAGGAAAGTGGTAGAATCCCCATCCGTGGAGGTGTTCTGGAACCATGGAGGTAGGCATGATGGGGATGGATTGGGGTTGCAACGGGGATCTTAGAGGTCTTCTTCAATCCTAATTATTCTATGAGTGGGAATGGTGGGGTGGGTTGGACTTGATGATCTTAGAGGACCCTTTCCAACCTTAGTAATTCCATGACTCTACTTAGGGACGTGATTAGTAGACAAGGTAGTATAGGTTGGGGTTGGACTCAGTGATCCTAGAGATCTTTTCCAACCTTAATTATTTTGTGATCCTATGATCCTATGTGTAAACGTATTGATTTATATGGAGGAAATGGAGTTGCTGTTGGAGGTGGAGGACCTGCCATGCTTTGGGCTGAGCTAAGGCCCAAGCCCACACGTGGAATCTCTGTTGCTTCCCTGGGTAATTCCCTTCTAGGGTAAAAGGAATCACTGCACACACATGCACACGCACAGAGCCACTTTTCATTATTTTGTGTCACTCATTTCTCATTTGTTGCTATGCATATTGTGCCATTATAACAGGAAATTACACTTGCATCTTGTGTGGCACAAGCATGTTGTGAATATCATAAAAACACATATGGTCATAAATGGTTTAAAAAAAAGGCGATAAAACTGACATTTAGAAAACAGCTTTTGAAAAGAGAAAACATGTTCATGGAGCTTTTGTACATTTCTTCCATGTGAAAAATTCTCCAGTCCCATTTTAGCTTTTCGGCAAACTTCTTAATTTTTTCTTTATATTAGTTTCAATGAATTAGAAATTTCACTTTGTGTTTTGAGCTTGGTTGCACTCAAAACTCACAGAAGAAATCAAAACAAGTCCACTGAGTCTTTCCTAATTTTATGTTGCAAGTAGGCTTTCTGTTTTCTGTGTGTCTGCCTAGCATATGTCTTTTTTTTTTTTTTTTTTTTTTTTCAGGGATACATAGATTTGAACACAGCTTTAAGCACAACTCTTTAATTTCAAGTAATTGCAAAGGGCAGTGGAATGAGTCTGCAGTGTGTCTGTATGCTTGGAAATGGGTTTCCAGCCATTTGGGTGTGGGCAGGCTGACCAAGTCTGAGGTTGGCTGATTCCAATTGGTATCAATTAGTTCACATCAGCATCACTTTGTACAACACTCCTGGAATTACAGAAGCCTGGGTACAATGTAAGATCATAACTTCAAAAAAGAATATAAAATTACATAGGAAAAAAATGTGCATTACATAGTCTTGGATTGGCAGCTATGTCCTCTCCAATGATATTCCCCTATTTTTCAGTCATGTCGCAGTACCACTGGCTGTTGTCAGGGTGAACCCCGTGCTGTCTGAGCGCACAACCATCTTCTCGAAGCTGCTTTTGCCATCAGTCAGCCGTGGCTCTTGGTCCAACTCGGTGTTTGAGGGAAGATTTCTGCTAGTCATTGTGCTGTGCTCACAGCAGGGAATTCATTCTAATTTTCCAGGGCTGTAAACTGCAAACCTTTTATCTGTAGCCTTTAACACGATCTGTGACAAGCAGATCCGATGTTAGCATGCTATGCTATAAATCCTCCTGAAATGTTCCTTTACACAGAAATTATGGTACTGATTCATGATCCAAATACAGACTTTCAGTGCAGGCCTTGCCAAGCCTCCAGCGCTACCTTCTGCTTCAAATGTTCATGAGGACTGCACTGTGCAAACAAGCTTTGCACCAGAGAAGGAGGAGGAACTCCTAAAAGCAGTCCCAAATCTTCTGGTGCTTCAAGCCAACCCCTGAAGAGGGCTTTGCTACCATGCAGCTGTGTGCTTTCCTGGCACACCTTGTGCATGACTATTGGAAGGAGCAGGGATTGCATGCTGTCCAGTGCAAGGAAGCTCTGTTTGCCTGCTTCTTATAGGCTTTGTGCGATTAAGACGAGAGGTAATAGCCTTGAGTTGCACCAGTGGAAGTTCAGGTTGGATGTTGAGAACAATTTATTCTCCCAAAGAGCAGTGATACACTGGCACAAGCTGCCCGGGTGGGGTGGTGGAAACCCTGTCCATGGAGGTGTTACAGAACTGTGGCTCTTCATGACCAGTGGGCATGGTGAGGGTGGGCTGGGGTTGGGCTTGAAGACCTTGGAGGTCTTTTCCATCCTTAATGATTCTATGATTCTAAATTGGAAATGGGGAGCTGCCTCTTGTGGACTGGCTGCAGTTCCAACTGTGTGAATGGGCAGGAAAAAAATAGGGTTATGGCTAGGGCTACAGTTATGGTTAGGGTTATGGTTAGATTTGTTTTTTGGTTATGATTATGGTTATGGGCCCTCACCTGTGCCTCTCCTCACTGCTACAGGCACTGATTTTGCTCCTTGGCTGCAGCCCCCACTTCCCTGGAAGCATACCAGGCTTGGAGCTGAGCATCTGGCCTCATGTCTGAGACGGAAATAGACATGGGAAAGGCTGGGAGCCTACACTTGGGTTTCTATATCCACAGTTAGGCACACGCTGACAAAGTTGTGACTTGCAGAAGCACAAGGTAGGGGAAGGAAGAAATTTCCTTCCATTGCCAGCTGCCTGTTTATCTGCTGCTCTCAGCCCAGTGTAATTCTTCCCCCTAGTTTTCAATAATGGAATAGTTGATTTTAAAGCAAATCCTTTCAGCTTGGAAACCAGAACCGCGGAGCCACTCTCACCCCCTGTCCCAGAAACAGCCTGGCTCTGAAGCACTCTTACCATGGAGCATGTAGGGCTGAAGAGAGGGTGGTGGGGAAGAAAAGGGAGGGGAGGAAGGTCATGAGGCAGCATGAGCCCTTGGAAGAGTAGAGGTTGCCTGACACAACACAGATGTCCCAAGTGAACCACTGGCTTCCCCGTGACTCATTTCTTCATCCGCTGAATGGTTGCAATTGTTGCATTTCCACAAAGCAAATGAAACCAGCGCAAAGACCCAAATCCAAATGTGCCTTCTCCCCAACTCACGCATTTCTCTCCAGCCTTTGGCACACAGTGTGATGGAACCTCCACCTCCACAACAGTCCTGGAGCTGTGAGGAGGAGGAGGAGGAAGAAGAGGAGGAAGTGGAAAAGGAAGAGCAGAAGGAAGAGGAGGAAGAAGAGGAGGAAGAGGAGGTCAAAGCTTATTCAGGAGTCTCGAGAATAAGGTCCCCACTGCTCAGACAATAGAAAGGAGCTGCAATGTGTCAGTGGGACATGAGGAAACATTTCACCCCATTGAGCCTTGCACAGCACATTTTACATCAGAGCTTGCAGGATTTACACCCTGGCATTTGCGCAAGGCACTGTACCGAGCTGCTCGGTCATCTGCGCCTCACCCGTGTCTGATGCGGTCTTCACGTCTGCACTGGTTCTCAGCCTGATTTCTTATTGCACATTCTCTTTTAATATGAATATGAACATTTTGTGCTTTCTGAATTTAGATAGGTGTCATATTTGTTGCTGAGCACCCATAATTTTTGGAAGAGTGTTTGTACCGAAAATGGAAACCTGTCATTTCTCTGCAACTCCCTTCTACATTTAATTACATCAGCTATTGTATCTGAATGTTTCACATCTCTTCTGTTAAATTATGATAATGTTACTCAGATTAAAACTAACATGCATATCAAAAATTCTATAACCGTATACAATTTTCTCCATTCTTTTTAAAATTTCTGCAGGCACTGATCTCTCAATGGAGTTGTACCTCTGATCATAATAAACCATCAAAAATGGGTGGCTGATACAGATACTTGAATATTAAGTCCCCATTTAAGCAAATCACTTCTATTCACCCTCTGCCGAGAAACCGGGAAGCTGGAACCTCTGATATTTTGGAGCCAAGTATTCAGTACTTTGTAATGAGCATCGGTTGGGTAGGTGGGAGGAGAAGAGGGATCTGTGATGGGGACAGACCAGTGGTGGATGCTGCTGCCCATGCCAGAGACTACCTTATTTCAAACTCAAAAATTTTGGAACCTCCTATGGAGGAGTTTCTGTTGGGTCATTTATCCATTTACCAGAGCTATGCTGTGGTTTTGGTGCTTTTTCCTGAAGGATGCTTTATTAGGGACACGGTGGTTTAGTGGTGGTCTCAGTAGGTCAGGAACTCAGTGTTGGGACTCAGTGGTCCTGAAGGTCTTTTCCAACATAGATGAATCTGTGAAGACCTGAATAATTCTCGCTCTGGGGTGCACACTTTATAAATGGCATTAAAAAAAAAAAAGTCCCAATCTTAATCGTGTGTTATCTCCAGTAAACACGCCATCTGTATTTCCAGAGAGCCAAGGGTTATTGCAAATCATTTAAAGGTTCGCAGAGAGGCTATTCTTGTTGTTATTGATTATGTGTCTTTCAATCGTCCCCAATTAAAAAATGGCTTTCCTGTGCAAAGTAGTGTTTGTTCCCACACCAGAAAGTTCCTGAGCACTACAGCATGTCGTTTGCCATGAAAAGAAGCACTTGGCCCTCAGCTTTGGTCCATCAGCTGCGGTGGGGCCAGCTGCACATGTGTGGGGCTGAAGGTACAAGCAAGAGCCTGGGAGCTGTGCCACCGTGAGGTGCCCCTGAAGCAAGGTGAGGGTGATGCCCAATGGCAGAGGCATCCCTCTCTGCACTTACCTCCTCTTGATGTGCATGGGGCAAACCCAGCTCCTGCTGCTGCCTGTCAACATTGGGCATGAAGAAAGCAGAAAGCTGACAGTTCCCTCTGTGCTTTATTGCCCTTCTCCAGAGGCACTGTGGAGGATGTTTGGGAGCAAATCTGCAGATCTGATAAGGGACAAGCATGAGCGGTCTCAGGGTTGGGCTGCAACCCCTGGAAGGAGCAGAGGCAGTGTTCTGTTGTGCATTAATAGAAGTTTTCTGGTTTACATAACAAAGGCAGTAATCAACTTAGGTAACATAACGGATTCTGTTTTGTTTTTTGAGCACCCTGGAGACTGGATCGAAAGCAAAGGTCCAGATGAATCATCTGATCAACAAATGTCCTTGGACATGCGTGCCCAAGACTCACGCTCACTGCCAGCCCCAACCATGCGAAGTCACTGCAGAGGAATCACAGAACTGGCTGAGTTGGAAAGGACTTTGAAAGTGCATATGGTCCAAATCCATGTAAGGAACAGGAACATCTACAGCTCAGTCAGGGTGCTCAGGGCTTGGTCCAGCCTGTGTTCAGAGGTGGAGCATCCACCCAGGTGTAGGACTTGGCACCAGGAGCAATCTAGATGAATATTTTTTTGGTCAGCAACTTCTATCAGCAGTGCAATGCAGCAACTTACAACATAATAAGAGGAGCATACATATTCTTTCTAAGCAATAAAGCAGCCAAAGCACCATGCTTTGAAACAAAAGCAGTAGCCACACCAGATAGCAGCTGGGTGGGAGGTGTGGGAGCAAACAGAAGGGACGCAGCTTGGGAAGAGATGAGCACAGGCAGTGCTGGGACATCACCTGGAGCATTCCCTGCCCAAGGTGAGGCCTGGATCTTGTCCCCTTCTTGTTGTGTTATTTCCACCGTGTCATTTGAGTGGAGTCCTATAGGCACTGCTGTGTCTTCCCACAGTGGCATCTCTCAAGGACCAGCCCCACTCATGGAGCAGGGTGTGCAGGGAAGGAGACATTTTTAATGGAAACCCCTCAGTACTCATTTTTTTTTTTTTTCAGCTGTGTATCTCCAAACCAAGCAAGAGATATTCTCGGCTCAGTGGGACTGAAAAACAAAGTATGGTGGAAGTATTCTGGCAGGCAAGGCGGCATTTTTCTAAAATGATCTGCCACAGGCACAGCTGAAATGAAGATAGGCTGTAATGGCAAACAAAAACAGAAAATGGATCTGCAAAAGAAAAACACAACCACTCTGAAACCCACCATTTTCCCAGTGTTGCAAATTGACCAAATGAGCAGCAGGTCCCTGTGGCACATGGCCGGCTCAGTGCAGCCATGTGGGGAGGGAGAGGAGGAAGAGGAGCAGGGAGAGGCTGCTGGCACAGGCAGAAGGGTGCGGGTCTGCTGCACAGAGGCTGCTGTCTGAGTGCCAGCACTGTCTGCCCGTCCACTTACTGGTGGCTTCTGCTGCTGCTCATCAGCTAAAAGCTCTCAATGGCTATTCCAGAATTTGAAATTGGAATCAGAGAAACAGAAATGAAATGAAAATGAGATGAGGGAAAAAAAAAAAAAGAGAGAGAGAGAGAGAGAGAGAGAGAGAAAGATGGTGCTTTGGAAGCCTATTCAAGCCTATAATCTCCTGTGCTGTTTGTACCGAGGACAAAGCCCTGCTCCACTCAAAGCATGGGGCAGTGGGGACATGACGCCGCAATATGCCCTGCATGGGACCCTGCAATGCTGGAGAGGTGACATTCTCCACAGCTCAAAGTCTGCAGCTGCACAGTGCCATGCTGTGCAAGCAGCCGTGCACTGAGCCATGCGTCCCAGCTCTGCAGTGCTGTGCGGAGAAGAGCTGAGGGTACATAGGGAAGCAAAGCCCATGAGCCCCAAGGAAGGGTTCATCCAGTTCTCTGCATATCTGCAGAGAATTGTGATGTTTTCACTGAAGGGATGCGATTTGCTATTGTGTTTTGTTTTGTTCCTTTCCGGAGAAATGCTGCTTTTATATGGTGTCTCAAAAACTTCTTTTGGACATCTGCAACATTGCTCTTTTCCAGTCACCAGCCAAAGCACTTCTTATTTTTTGAGCACAGTAAGACACTGCTTAATCAGACACATGCTGACAGACAGATTTGCTTTATCTTCATTGGGAAAACCCAGTGGAAGCAGTGTTACCAGCGATGGAAGAGATTTGGAGAGGGGACGGAAACAGAGTGGGAGGAGGCTCTGTCCCAGGCTGATGCTAACAATGCTCCTTCAGAGGCTCATAATGAACCCATTGAGAACACTGAGTTATTTGGAAAAATCCTGAACTGTGAGAAATATGCGCATGTTGCAGTTGAGTCACAAGTTGGCACCAGTGACACCAGAACATATTTTTTTTTAAGTGTACTTTTCTTTTACGGATTCAGAGACAAGGAACCATTATCATCATTTAATTTAATCAAAGCCCCAGAATAGCTGCATCCAGCACAGTCCTGCCGCTGAGCTAGGACGAGCCTTCCATGAGGATATCTGTCTTGCTTTTAGGACTCAAAGGGATAGACTTTCCATTACAGCCCTCGCTTGTTGCTTCCAATGACTGAATTCTCATCCCTGTAGAAAATTTGTACCAAAACCTGCTTATCTCTAGCCTGAAAGTATTTGGCTGTGACTTCCGCCATGGATCTCAGCAGCTTCCTGTCTGCAGGATTAAGAGAGCCATTCAAATCTATTCCTTGGCAGATATGTCAAAGCCTCTGGTTTCTTGTACCCTTTCCTCTCCTCTTTGTTAAATTAACAGGTTTTCATGTGAAATTTATTTGTGAATATGCAGGATCTGAAGAACGGTTTGCATGCTTCAAAGCTGGTTTGATTTTTTTCAACTGGAGAAGGCACTGGCTCTGCCTTGGACCTTACCTGGGCTGTGCTATGCTTAATGCCATGGACAGAACATGTTTTTACTAGGAAAAAAAAAAAAGTTAATTAAAAAGGGTTTGGAACCACGCCATTCGTTTTGAACAGCAATTGTAAAAATAAGCAAATAAATAAAAAAATAATAAAAGAATATGACTTTGTAACTTCCTGATGTAGGAATCTCATCTTACTTTCACATTCAGCCCTTCTGGGCAAATACGTCTCATCACCAACAGAGGAGTTCCTATTTGTAATTTGCTACCCCTCTAAGAAATTCTGGCTGTGTCGATGTGGCCGGTGCCCCCTTGCCAGCCCACCGCTTCCCACAGGCATCCGAATTTGCTGCATTTCAGCCGTGGAGAAGCGCGGGGGGAGCACGCGATGGTGACCTGCCAATGTATTGTTGTGGAAGTGCTGATCAGATCAGGCACAGATGGGCGACACAGAGCTGTCATAATCAGCCTGGATTTGAAAATGTTATAATTGGGATGGTAAACAAGTTCACAAGGACCCCATTGAGGCAACGGATTGCCATGGTAACCGACCAGAAAAGTCTGGGAGCAAGGAAGGTATTGATAAGGCACTGGGGGACGTCTCCCAGAACAGGTTCCTGGCACAGAGCAGTTGTGGTCCCGTGTCCCAGGGTGAGGAACTGGGTCTGGAGATACAAGGAGGGAGTTAAATGATCCCTAAAACCACCATTCTCAGTAACATGTTCCAAAATAATAATCTTGTTTTTTTATTTTTATTTTTTATTTTTATTTTTTTTTATAAATCGGCTATTTATTCGAAGGGTAGTATTTTTCATTCCAAGACAAATGCTGTTTTCCTCACTACAGTGGAACAATAAAATGAGTTTATAGGCAAAAAGAAATGCTAAGGAACCTGTGGCACTGGAATCTCATTAACAAATCTTTTTTAAGTGGCAGGTTTGTGGCTCGGGTCAACGTGCAGACAAAGCAGTCGCACATCTTCAGATAATCAGGAATTGAATCTGGGGATCAATCTATTGAGCTGGAGTAGACTTCCACGAAGACTTGGTCATGTTGCTTGAGAAAACAAAGGTAAGGCTCAGAAGAAAATCTGCATTTTGCAAACCACATGCAGTGAAATAATAATGAGGAAAAAATGTTCTTTTGGGGTAAGCAACCCTAATTGGGTGGTTATGAAAAATATTTGAGCTGTGTCTTGCCGTCGCAGACGTGGGGGCTGTGCTGGATCTGCTCTATTTGCAGAGTCTGTGGGTGTAAGCAGCAGCCTGGACTGGGGGAAGGAGCTTTCTTATTGTTCTCATCAAGGGAAATAAATAAGTCAGCAAGGCAGCTATCAGACTGACAATAAAGTTCTTTGCTGTAGAGAGTAGCGGTGACAAGGAGTTCCATAATTTATCAGAACTGCAATATATTGTATGGCTACTTAAGGCAATGAGACTCATGGAATTGGAGCTGGAGGGAAAAACAACTTTTTACTAGAGCTCTGTACTTAAATACCACTTCAGTGGTGCTTCCATTGCCCCGTGGGTCATTACCCCATGGTCTGACATTGTCATCTGAATTTTTTTAAGCAAATATAATTACAAACCCCTCAGCCCCCCAAAAAATTAAAAAAGGGTAACTATAATAATAACAAGTACAAACAAGGAGGAGGAGGATGTGAATCCGAGCCCATTTCCAACCAGAAAAAGTTTTAGGAACTCCTTCATCCCTTAAGGAAGACCTAACGCTGAGTTCATTTGGTTGCAGCAAGAGAGAGAAGGGAAAGCCTGACCCAGGCACGCTGTGCCACTGCTTGCTCACTGCAACATCCGCTGGGGATAAAGAGCGCTCCCAGCCTTCATACCCTCTGGGAAAAGATGTCTCCCAGGAGTTGCAGAGCTTCTTTAGGAAAAGACCCTTGAAGTGCGTCTGCATTCATTCTGGGAATACATAAATTTGAATTCAGAGCAGTTAGTCTTTTCCAAAAGTGGAGAGCGAACACATGTGGGCACACTGTTACTTAGCAAAAGACTGCGAGCCCAGATTTTTCCATCACTATCATGACCATACAACAGCACTATTTATCATTTTTCCAGTTGCTGCATTCTGTTCCAGTCACAACGAATTGCTGTGGAAGTTCTTTGATAATAACTAGCCACTAAGACCTATGAGACTTCATTTATTATGGCATAATATACACATTACCTAACTTGTGTCGGACCATATGGAGAGCTCTCTGTTGAATTTGGCGTAGTTACTGGGGTGAAACAAGGATGAATTTTGTTCCTCATCCTCTTCAATTATGCCATAGATTGGATCATGCAGCAAACTCCAACAGATCATCTGGGCATAGCAATCAGCCCCGAGGACCACATCGCTGATTTAGTCTGTGCCAATAAACACAGTGCTGTGTGCAAAAGCACTGACGGGAGCGCGAGTGGCACTGAGCAGCACTGATCCCTGGAGCAAATCAATAGGGCTTAGCACTTACCTAAAGCGAAGGTCTTCTCTGCAAATGGGAACAGCCTTTTCAGTTTTTCACTTGGAGGCAGAAAAAAGGCTTTGAGGATATCATCCTTGTCTCTGAGCTTCTGGGGAAGATAGGTGATAAGATCAGAACTTATGTAAACCAAGGTCAGTTCAATCACTGCATTTGAAACTGTGGGGAATTGAGCCGCAAAGCTCAACACTGCAGGGATAAAGCCTTTGATGGTGTAATGTGCAGTGTAAATAAGCTATAAGATTACCCCTTCCCTACCTCAATGCATACGCGTGCGCACGCTCCCACCTGCATGTTCTTTCATTTCTCTTTAAGTATGTGTGTATATGCATATAGCCTCTTACCTGTACACATAGGGGATGGGATATAGGGAACAAAATTAAGTCTGGCAGACTTGCATGGGATCCATTACCAACGCAGGACATTAAGAATCCCAGTCCAGCACGGTGCCCAAAATTCCCACAGAACTCAGTTTTCCAAATGGAGTTGAGATGCCCAGCATCTCTCACAAGTGCTCAGCAGTCATTAGTACAGAACCACGGCGGTGCCAGTGCCTGGATATTGCCTGCCACGCTTACTTCAGAATTGCTCTGCTGTGTTTAACTCTACCCAAAAATCTCCCTGATAAATAGACTCCATTTAACTAAAATCCCCTTTTCAGTATATAAGGACTAATAGAACATGGCATTTATTATTCAAAAGAGGTGGCAAACGAATCAAGATGCTGATTCGATGTGAATGGGCAGAATGCAATCCCCAACTCCTGTTCTGTGGCTTTCTTTCTCAGACATAAATAATAGAACGGTTCCCATTCCCATTCCATTATCACTAATAATGAGTTATGGGTAAAGCGCACCGTTGTCCCTTGAAAAAGGCAAGATATAGCTATGCTTATGGTTGATTATTAGAGGATAAAATAAAAAGATTGATGCCCAAAAAAAAGTCTAATTAGCGTTAGTCTATTGGAGAGGAAGCTGAGCATGCTGCTCTAGCACTGCCAAATGAAATTAAGGCCCAATTATTGATAAATGAAGAGTGGTTTGTGCTGGAGTCTGGCCTGGAGTCGAGGAAATACATCTGTCATTTGGCTCTGCACAGAAGTCATTCATGTGTGACATAGCATCCTGTGCATTTATCATGCATCTGTAGATTTTTGTTTTAATTCAGTTAGCTGTCTAACTAGATTCGGGGTTGGATGCCTCGTGCAGAGTCAGAATTTGGACTGACAGATGCAATTCGAGTCTGAAATGGTATGTGACACAACTAGCTATCCTGCATATTAATTATTATTGAAACCATTGTGGCCAAAGCCTATACACTAATGGGCGATTTTGTTATCTGGGCTTGTGGCTTTTGCATTTAACAATCGCCTGGTGGCTGCAGGGCAGGTAAGAGACAAAGCAGATCAACGGAGCATTGTTGTTAAACTCCCTCACTGTTACCATGAAAATTGGAAATGGGGGCGTTTGAAATGATGTAAAGAAAACGCCTCGTTTTGCCATTATGGAAACTGCAAACTCTATAAATGAGATAAGTGGGGTCAGGAACTGAGCAGTGGCATGCACTTTTCATTAAGCTTAAATTGGTAAAATAGTTTATTAATTCTATTGTCAAATGCAAATGGAAAACAAACATTTGTTAAGATGATAAAATTGTGGAGCCGGGTGATTGTTCCGACGCCAACTCATTGCAGTCAGCTGTGAGACTTATTTACTCTGTTGCACTGAAGTTCGATTTAAAGTTCACCTAATTTCATCGCCGTGTTGTGGGGAGAATTGAAAATAAATGTCACCTTCAGATGGAGAGGTCTAAGAGAGTTTTTAAAAGTACTCAGCAAAGCTGTCACCCAGGCTCTTGGTGTACAGGTCTGGGCTGCACTGGTGCCTGTACTCAGTGCTGATGGCTTCAGAAATGCAAAAAAGTCTTCACTAAGATCAGGGCTTGGGTATCTATCTGCTCGGTGCTTCAACACATGGGATCACTCAGTTGAAACTGCATTTCTGAGACAGTCACCTGAAACGTCTTTCCAAACTAGGCTTCTCACTGTCACAGGTGTCAGAGCTTTGCTGTTTTTGAAGGACTCAATAAGAGCTCCGACATATTTTTAATACCCAAACATTTTGGGAAATCTGCCCAATTCTAAGTAGGGCAGAAAACCTCTCATCATCTCAAGGAGCTGAAAACACTTTTCTAGATGGAGAGCGAAGTTTCCAGAGGCACCATATGATCTCTCTTCCCAAGTCCTATTTAACCACCCAGACTGCCAGGTCCTGGCTGCTCAAAGGAGCTCTCCAAAAGCTGGAGTGTGTGGTCTGTGTATGGGTCTGGAGGTCTGTCAGTAGGTGAGGAAGTGTCTACATCCTTTGTATTGCACTCTGCAGCTCTCAGAAAGCCCACGAGCTTCCATGGTTTCTAAAGGAAACCCTGCTCTAGGTCTAAGGCTGATTGGAAAGGGGATAGCACCTATGTATGCATTTGTGTGGGGTGCACCACTCAATTTCCCCTCATTTGACATACAAACCCTTCATTTCCCACCATAGCAATGCAATTTTTTCTTCACTGTTAAGACTGTTTCAAATGATATACTAGTAGAATTTTCCACCTTGGATTTACATCATTTCAATCAATATTATAGCAGCTGAAAACTCAATAACAACAATAATAATAGTAATAATAATAATAATAGTAGTAGTAATAGTAATAGTAATAACAACCTTTTCTGGGAGGTTCTTCTCCCTGTGATGCTTCCCCAGGTTCCTCTGGAATGGGGATTATGCCACTCACTGCTATTTTGCGTCTACTTCACAAACTGAGCCATGCTTCCCCAGGTTCCTCTGGAATGGGGATTATGCCACTCACTGCTATTTTGCGTCTACTTCACAAACTGAGCCCTGCCTCTGACCCTGTGACTTTCATCAAAAAGAAATTATTGCTGCAAAACTAGTTCTGCATTACAAAATAATAATAATAATATATATATATATATATGAAAAGTAGCAAAAAGTAGAAAATTACATTTTCTCCCTCACAAAGAGACCAGTTTCCTCTTTTCCTTAATCCCATCCACATGGCACATGCAGCTCTTGTGCCATCACCAGCATTCAGCAACCCTGATCTTGTGGCATGGGTGGGCTGGTGGGCTGGTGTGGCTCAGAAAAAGATAGGTAATGGTCCTGTATGTTAAATAGAAAGAGATGAATGAATAAACATAGGAGAAAGCACTTCTGGAAGATGCCCTTTAGAAGCCAAAGTTACGCGTTTGTCAGGCACTCTGGAATCCATATGGCAGAGAATTGCCTGCCATCAGCTCTCAGTACAGAGCCACAAGTGTGGAAGGGGAGGTTCAGATTGAATATTAGGAACAATTTCTGCTCAGAAAGAGTGGTGATGCAGTGGCACAGGCTGCCCAAAGAAGTTCCCGTCCTGCAGGTATTCCAGAACTGTGGAGATGTGACATGTCGAATCTGATCAATGGGCAAGGGGGGTAGGCTGGGTTGGGCTTGGGGATCTCAGAGGTTTTTCCAGCTTTAACAGTTATGATGATTCTGCACTTCTATGATCTTAGAGGTCTTTTTTCAGCTGTAATGATTCTGTGATTCTCTCAAATAATAGCTATGTTGAATTTTTCCACAGGTAAAGACTGGAATCCTGTTCTTCTAAAACCCAGACCCAGTGCACTGGGGAAACGCAGCCTTTTCATCAGTTTCTGCTGTTCCATTTCAGAGGGCCCAGGAGGCACTTGGTGCTGATGGGCAGGTGACGTGTCTGCTCACCTGAACTTGTTCTCACTTGGGATGTGAATACTGTGCCAAGAGCCCAGCTGTCACAGCGAGGCTTCAGGGCGGATGCCTCTTCTACCTTAGTTACATCCTAGGTTTGCTAAGTACCTTGGCTTTATCCTGCAGGGATTTGGATCTGTTTGGGCCTTTCCCTACTTGCAGAGGTCCACATTTCAGAGCAGGGAGGTTTTGCAAACACCACCATGGGATGGAGAGCTCTGCTGGAGCAATCATAAGTGTGCACCCATCTACCCAGCACTTATAAACCCAGGGGTTGTATTTACATTTGCATTTACAGTTTATGTTTGGGCTAGTCTGGGGAAAATGCTGCTCTCTGTGCTAACCAAGTGGCTGCCACAGTACAGCTGAGCTGTATGTCAAATAAACTTACAGCATGGGAAAAGAGGGGGAAAAGCTTTTTTTTTTTTTAAGAAAGAAACACTAATACATTTATAGGAAGGGAGAAAGAGAGAGAGAAAGAAGAGAAAGAGAGGAAAGGAATGACGGAAGGAAATTGGAAGTAAGGAATTCGGAAGGAAGGAATTCGGAAGGAAGGAAGGAATTCGGAAGGAAGGAATTCGGAAGGAAGAATTCGGAAGGAAGGAAGGAAGGAAGGAAGGAACTCGGAAGGAAGGAAGGAGGAAGGAAGGAACTCGGAAGGAAGGAACTCGGAAGGAAGGAAGGAGAGGAAGGAAGGAAGGAAGGAAGGAAGGAAGGAAGGAAGGAAGGAAGGAAGGAAGGAAGAAGGAAGGAAGGAAGGAGGAAGGAAGGAAGGAAGAAGGAAGAAGGAAGGAAGGAAGGAAGGAAGGAAGGAAGGAAGGAAGGAAGGAAGGAAGGAAGGAGGAAGGAAGGAAGGAAGGAACTCGGAAGGAAGGAACTCGGAAGGAGGAAGGAAGGAATTCGGAAGGAAGGAAGGAAGGAAGGAAGGAAGGAAGGAACTCGGAAGGAAGGAAGGAAGGAAGGAAGGAACTCGAAGGAAGGAACTCGGAAGGAAGGAAGGAAGGAGGAAGGAAGGAAGGAAGAGAAGGAAGGAAGGAAGGAAGTAAGGAAAGGAAGGAAGGAAGGAAGGAAGGAAGGAAGGAAGGAAGGAAGGAAGGAAGAACTCGGAAGGAAGGAAGGAAAGGAAGGAAGAAGGAAGGAACTCGGAAGGAAGGAACTCGGAAGGAAGGAACTCGAAGGAAGGAAGGAAGAAGGAAGAAGGAAGGAAGGAAGGAAGGAAGGAAGGAAGGAAGGAAGGAAGGAAGGAAGAAGGAAGGAAGGAAGGAAGGAAGGAAGGAAGGAAGGAAGAAGGAAGGAAGGAAGGAAGAAGGAAGGAAGGAAGGAAGGAAGGAAGGAAGGAAGGAAGGAAGGAAGGAAGGAATTCGGAAGGAAGGAAGGAATTCGGAAGGAAGGAAGGAACTCGGAAGGAACTCGGAAGAAGGAAGGAACTCGGAAGGAACTCGGAAGGAACTCGAAGGAAGGAAGGAACTCGAAGGAAGGAACTCGAAGGAGGAACTCGGAAGGAAGGAACTCGGAAGGAAGGAACTCGGAGGAAGGAAGGAAGGAAGGAACTCGGAAGGAAGGAAGGAAGGAAGGAAGGAGGAAGGAAGGAAGAAGGAAGGAAGGAAGGAAGGAAGGAAGGAAGGAAGGAAGGAAGAAGGAAGGAAGGAAGGAAGGAAGGAAGGAAGGAAGGAAGGAAGGAAGGAAGGAAGGAAGGAAGAGGAAGGAAAGGAAGGAAGGAAGGAAGGAAGGAAGAAGGAAGGAAGGAAGGAAGGAAGGAAGGAAGGAAGGAAGGAAGGAAGGAAGGAAGGAAGGAAGGAAGGAAGGAAGGAGGAAGGAACTCAGGAAGGAAGGAACTCAGGAAGGAAGGAAGGAAAGGGAAGGAAGGAAAGGGAAGGAAAGGGAAGGAAAGGGAAGGAAAGGAAAGGAAAGGGAAGGAAAGGGAAGAAAGGGAAGAAAGGAAAGGGAAGGAAAGAAGGAAAGGAAAGGAAAGGAAAGGAAGGAAAGGGAAGGGAAGGGAAGGGAAGGGAAGGGAAGGAAGGGAAGGGAAGGGAAGGGAAGGGAAGGGAAGGAAGGGAAGGGAAGGGAAGGAGGGAAGGAAGGGAAGGGAAGGGAAGGGAAGGGAAGGGAAGGGAAGGGAAGGGAAGGAAGGGAAAGGAAGGGAAGGAAGGGAAGGAAGGGAAGGGAAGGGAAGGGAAGGGAAGGGAAGGGAAGGGAAGGGAAGGGAAGGAAGGGAAGGAAGGGAAGGGAAAGGAAAGGAAAGAAAGGAAAGGAAAGGAAAGAAAGGAAAGGAAAGGAAAGGAAAGGAAAGGAAAGGAAAGGAAAGGAAAGGAAAGGAAAGGAAAGGAAAGGAAAGGAAAGGAAAAAGGAAAGGAAAGGAAGGAAAGGAAGGAAAGGAAAGAAGAAGGAAAGAAGAAGGAAAGAGGAAGGAAAGAGGAAGGAAAGAGGAAGGAAGGAGGAAGGAAAAAGAGGAAGGAAAGAGGAAGGAAAGAAAGGAAGGAAAGAGGAAGGAAGGAAAGGGATGGGAAAGGGAAGGGAAAGGGAAGGGAAGGGGAAGGGAAGGGAAGGGAAGGGGAAGGGAAGGGAAGGAAGGGAAGGGAAGGGAAGGAAGGGAAGGGAAGGGAAGGGAAGGGAAGGGAAGGGAAGGGAAGGGAAGGGAAGGGAAGGGAGGGAAGGGAAGGGAAGGGAAGGGAAGGGAAGGGAAGGGAAGGGAAGGGAGGGAAGGGAAGGGAAGGGAAGGAAGGGAAGGGAAGGGAAGGGAAGGGAAAGAAGAAAGGAAAAGAAAGAAAGAGTACAACACCCTACTTATGGAAAACAAACCCAGGAAAGCTGAATTGCACAGACACAACAATAGCTGCAGGGCTGTAGACCTTGTAAAGAAAGCTCCTGCCTGGAGTAAGGTTTTACAGTGAGTTTTAAACCACTTTAAAATGTCAGGTTTGGTTTTTGACGTGGTTACGTTTACCCCATAAAAATAAAGTGATTTGAAGACCCTTTGGGGCCCTGGAACAGCTCCCAGTATAGACTTTGCTTCACATGTTGGCTTAAGCTGCTTATTGCCTTTTGTGATGCTCTGGTTATTAGGTTAGATCAGCAGCACTTCCATTAAAAATCTCTATTGATCATATGCAATATGGGAATGGTCGGTAGCTTTTATATGAAGAGAATAAATGATATATTTGTTTCTAACTGTTAGGCTGTAGGGTTACCAAGGGACTGAATAACCACCCTTAATACGGCAATTATTTTTGCAGGTACAGTACTTGGTAACGTTGGAGCGTAATTACCCAGTAATATGGTATTTACTACGTAACTGCAAAGCGTAATATTTGCACCTTGTAAAATAAAAAGCGTGTTTAAAAATATTTAATACTTGCTGCCTTCCCTTTGTGCCTGCCCCAGTCACCCCTGCAGAGCAGAGGATCTCCGGGAGCACACAGGGCCACAATCAGGGGAACCTTCCTGTGCTGGATGCTGCACTGCTGCATTGCCTCATCCCATCCCATCACCCCCAGAATTGCAGCAGCAGCCCCAAAAGGACCATTCTGCTGTTCCCATCCCCAAACAGGGCTGCTGCGGCCCCCTCCTGCCCCGGGGAGCTCAGCAGCAGGATTGCTAAAGTGCCGAGCCCTGTAATGTGTTATGACATAGATCAGCTGTTGTTTTCCAGTCTCAAAGGAAACCTTGTGGAATCTCATTCCTTTGACTGTATTAAATTATCTACAAATGTTGTTCTTTAAACACAAACTCAAGGCCCTTTCGCTGGAACATTAAATGTGGATTGTGTGAAGGGTAAAATCTCTTTAAAGCTATTGTTTCTTTGGATATTTGGTTTACCTTTAGTTTTACAACAAAGTAAATTAATAAATGAAGGTTTCGGAGAATCGTTACTATAGCAATCCCCATGGTAACAAAAAAATGCTGCAAACACTTGTCCTCCAACTGCAGCTCCAGAGAGTACAGCTCCGGGCACAGCACAGGACGATGCTCAACGGAGCCAACTTCCCACTGGCTTCAGGTGGGGAAAGTTTGTGCTCTCAGAGAAAGGAGGGTCTGAATTCCTGAGGAAAAAAAAAAAATTGGAAATCTTACTTTCTTAAATAAACCCTTGGGAACACATGGCTTTCTGAAATATTTCTGACCTGAAATCAGCTTTGCAATGGGGACGTCTCTCTTCCTGCCGAGGAATCAGCACCGTCTCCAGGCTCCCCAGGAGCCCATAATGACTTTCTACAGGGTTTGCATAACTCGTCTGTTGTGAAACAGCTTAGCAAACAGCAGCACAAGGTATTGCATTCGTATTGGCACCGCACTCACATTTTTCCTCAGTCTCCTCATGTCTTTGCAACATGGGATGACTTTGGAGTGGTTCAACTCTTACCAGAGGTCACACTGGCACTGCTCAGTCAGTGTAAATGGGACCAAGTTTTGATCACAGAGTGAAAGTCAAAGACACCTGCCGAAGTAGAGCTTGGTGAAAAAAAAAAAAAAAAAAGAAAATAATTAGTCTGAGCTAAATACTGAATTTTGTTCTCTGCATATAGAACAATTTCTTACTATCCTGGGATCCCTGTAGCCCTCTGCAATAAGTAGCAAAACGATAAGGAAAAATCCCCTTTGAGGAGCAGAGTTTTAGTATTTTGTACCATTAGGAACAATTTCTGCTCAGAAAGAGCAGTGATGCAGTAGCACATCTGCTCAGGGAGTGGTGGGGCCACTGTTCCTGGAGGTGTTCAAGAACTGTGGGGATGTGGCACTTGGGGATGTGGTCAGTGGGTGCGGTGCGGTGAACTGGGAATCTTGAGGGTCTTTTCCAGTCTTAATGATCCTGTGACTCCATGACATTCCTACTTGTAAATGTCAGTATGGTTCTACTTCTATCTTTAGTAAAACATTTACTGAATGGTGTTTGCAAGTGGAGAGTTTGTGAAAACCATGACCCAAAGCCCAGCAATTCCAGGCACAGGCATTTTTCAAGGTGAGGCTCTCTCAGAATCACACAGAGATGTTCATTTCACACAGGAGCTTCTGGTGCCTTACAGTGGGACTCAAACTTCCAGAGCTGGGCTATCAAACTGCAATTTTGTGCCTCCACATGGAGAGAAAATACAGCTCTCTGACTTGCATTTAGGCTGACCAGTTCATGAAACATCACTGCAAGAGTGCTGCTAATTCACCCTCAGTGAAGCAATGTGGGGGTTAAACTGCAAATGTTAATTACCCGAGGGTACAAGTGGCAGACTAAAGAATAAAACAAGCGCCGGTGACTCCGGCAGGGCTATGCACACAGAAACAAAGAGAAGTTTAATGGGGCTGAGGGTGAAAGCTTTCTTCTCAGCTCTGCAATTGAAGCATTCAAAGAGCAAAACGTGGAATGGGCTGCAAGGGTCAGGCCTGGAGAAGAGCCATGTTCTGTGTCTCAGCATCCGTTCAGGGATAAATCTGGCTCCTCATCAGGGCTGACAATTAGGCCGTACAGTTAATATTTTTACAGCTGTTTTATTAATAACACATACAGAGCATCCAGCCAGGATTTGTTGGAGACACCTCAGGAAAATGAATGATGTAAATAACAGATGGATGCAGAATATTCTTACAAACAGGCACAAAGATATTCCCATCTTGTTTAGAAGGAATTTAAATAGACAGATTGTAGATAAACAGGCAATCCGAAAAGAGGGGAGAGTGGGAACGGGAGTGTGTGGTTCACAGGGTAAGCCATGTGCTGGGCAGAGTGGGACACTATGCCCCCTGCTCCTATCACCCCACAAGATTGTGGTCCTTGGAATTCCTCACACAGCACCTTCTCTGGTGGTGGGGCTCACTTGATGCTCTCTGGCCTGAAAACATGGATAACTCCAACATCCATGCAATGTTTTGACCTTTAAATAAGTCTTAACTCCACTACTCCATGGTTTAATATCTGTGAATCCCTTTGGCTTTTCATACATGTTGGTAATGAGAGAAGGAAATGGTAGTTTCAATGCAGGAAACCTCCTGGAGGTTTGTAGTGTTCCACGACAGGTGATGCCGAGCAACACTGCTGTAACTCTTAGCTATAGGGACCACTAAAACCAATCCACGGACAAAAAAGATTCGTTAGTGGCCCTCTTTAAAACAGTCATAAATTCTGAAGCTTTGGGAGGTGACCAAAAGCCACTAAAATAACTGTATTTGAGAAAAAATAAATAAAAGTAAATAATCCTTCCAGTGGCTTTGATTAGGGCAAAGAGCTGACCAAGAGTGTTGGTACAACAGGACACAATGACCACCAGTGGTGTGTGATGCATTGATACTTTGTGCATAAATGGTACAATAAAGTCATTTGGCACCAGTAGCCAGTGAATCATAGGGATTTGCAGTTGGATTTGTACTTTGGGATTTTCTTTGGAGCTTTGCAAGATCCGATGGTTAACAGCTGTAATTACTTGCAGTTGCTGAAGCCTGAGCTATTCGGTGCATGATGCACACTGAAGAGCATAACGCATGGGAGATGGCAGGAGGTGGACACCAGTGCCACGTAGGGCTGGCCACCAAGGAGCTCATCCTCACGCAGCAGGGCACACTGCAGAGACAGTAGAGTCAGTCTTCCATGAAAGAATCAGGGATAGAAAATGCTGCAAAAGTATCTAAGAAGGAAAGTGAATGGAACTGGGAGAATTCGTTTGACCATACCTTTCCTTCCTCAGCACAGACACATTCTCTTCGCAGATTCTCTTCTGAGTTTCTGCCTGTACAACCCAACTGTACTTTTCTGCCTAGTCCCCTCTTCCTTTGTCATTTTGGAGCACCAGGAGCTGTGTGTGACCACAGGCAGAGGAGGTCTCATGTACAGGGACACCGATGCGCTCTCATGCACAGCAATGTCTGCCAATTTCCAAAGGTTTTCCCACAGATCACTGCGAAGCAGAGCACATTGTCAGGATCACAGCGACTGGAGCCCTGGGATTAGATGAGAATTTCTGCTCTTATCTCCCAGTAAAGGAAGTTTCCAGCCCTTGGATGCAGGGAGGGGTTGGAACTGTTCCCAGCTGTCTTCAGCTGCAGGTGAACAGTGGCTGCGCGGGTGCTGTGCTGGGAACATTGCACTGAGTGCAGTGAGAACCCCGTGCACAGGGAGCTGAGCAGCTTCTGGGAGAGAGGCAGCAACAGTGTGAGGGCTGGGGGCTGCTCCGATGAGAGAACAGGAAGCAAGTATCCCCTGGCTTTCCATCTGCCCCTGCAGAGTTTGGAAGGGAACTGGGGAAACTGTGAATTTGGGGTTACACGCGTGGGTGTACTTCAGCTGGTGGGAGACCTGGGGGCTGCCTAGGTGAAGGAATTACTGGCAACCCACCTGATTATTCTGACCTCCAGCTGCTTTACAGTCTTTTAAGTTCCAATCGAAGTTGTTACCACCCATTGTGCTCTGATTATCAGTATTGATCATTTAAATTAAAAGTGGGGTTACGCCTCTTGTTTCATGTTCTTTCTGGTGCCAACATTGCCATAAAACCACAGTAATATCCACAAGTTCCAAATAGAAAGAGAGAAAAAGAGAGAACAGTGCACACCTGTGGTGGGGCACCCGGTGTGCTAATGACCACATGCTGCTCCTGCAGCTCTGGTGGCCCACGGCTCAATATGGTGTGATGCTGAATGAGGGTAGAAGTACTGGGGGCCCTTGGCAGCACTGCCACTTTCTGATGCCCTGGGCAGCCCGGATTCTATGTTAGTGACAGATAGATAAACTAATGCTGGCAGACTTGGTGATAATTGGACCAAATGTATATCAACCTTTAGTTTATAATTAAATACACACACACATATGTGTCTGTAATTGTACGGACAAGAATTGACGGCTTCAGGTTGCGCCAGGGAAGGTTCAGGTCAGATACTAGGAACGATTCCCTCTCCCAAAGAGCATCCAGGCACTGGGACAGGCCGCTCACAGAGATGGTGAGGTCTCCATCCCTGGAAGTGTTAGAATCATAAAATCACAGAATCCTCAGAGTTGGAAGTGGCATTTACAGGTTATCTACTCCAACAAGCACAGGGGCAGCAGAGCTCCATCAGGTTTCCCAGAGCCTGGTCTAGCCTGGCCTTGAAGGTCTTGAGGGACGGGTTACCTACCACATCTCTGATCTCTGGGCAACCTGTCCCTGTGCTCACCACCCTCACTACAAAATACTTTTTCCTTATATCCAACCTAAATATACTCTCTTTAAGCCTGAAACTACAACAAGAACTGTGGTGATGTGGCACATGGGGACATGGTCAGTGGGGGTGGGTTTGGGTTGGAGTTGGGCTTGGGGATCTTGATTCCTTGAGTCTGTGATTCTACAGTCTTGGTGGGGTTGCCCATCGTGACTTAGTGAGTGCAAACCACAATTAATTAATCTTTGGCACCAAGGTGGCTCTCCTGCACAATGGTTCCGCCCCAGTTGCACCGATTTAAGCATCATGAAATTTGTAGGTTTGTACATGTGACATACCCAGCCAAGCATGCATTCTGCAGAGAAACATCGCTCTAAATAGCAGTGAAGTCATCAGAATATGGAAAAAATATGAAAAGCAAACATATTCAGGAGTTCTAAAAATCAAACTGTGATAAATATCAGCATAACAAGCCTCATTTGGGAACACACCGTTCTCCCAGAGGAGGCTGTCTGACTATCAGTGCCTTTGGAAACACACTTTCTCCAGGGCTGTGTACTGAGCTCAGGGTAAGATAAACACGAGTGCCTTTTCCCAGCCTGCTCATCTACAGGCATCTAAATTAAGAGATTGTGTTATCAGTGATAAAAGTTCATTGGGGGTTCATTTCAGTTGGTTTGAAGGTTTTTAAGGAGAAGAATAAACAAACAGCAATTAGCACCATATTTAACATCACTGACATTTTGAGGAGCCTATTTCTATTGCTGGGAGAGGAAGATCTGCTCCAGTGACTCACTGTATGATGCTGAGCATCTGCCTGCAAGACCTGGCCAGGCAGGGAAATGCAAATGGGCAGCAGCAGGGCAAGAAGGTGGGCAGTGCTGGCATGGAACGGCTATGGAGTCAGCACTCGTACCTGGGTTGAGAGATTCTCTGGGGTTGGAAGCAGCTCTGCGGTTGGGAACAGTTGTGCAATGGGAGCAGTTTGGGGGTTGGCGGCAGGTCCAGGTTGGGAGTAACTCTGGTGCTGGCCACATAACTCCACTCTTTTAGCTTTGAGCACTGGGCACGCTGCTATTCTGAGTTTCATCAAAGCCCATTTGCAGGTTCAGTACAGAGTGCGCTGCTCGAACAAGCACACACCACTCGTCCCTCCACTCACTATTGGGATCATCCAGCATTTAGGGAAGATAAAAGGATAAAAGGTAGGAGCAGACAGTCTATTGTGCTTAGCTACTGATGTGCAGAGCTCTACAGTACAGACGTCTTAACACATAAATTTAACAATTATTATTGTGTTGCCCTTTTCCAAGAAAGGGTAAAGGAGATTTGTAGGAGCACTTAACACATGTAAATCCCCACCTCTTTAAACCAAAGTAGTGTGTTAAATGGGTCCATAAATATCATAAGTATTCTGTCCTTTTAGAAATCATACCTTTTCTTTCTCCTTTCAATGCAATTAAACGAGCGCCTTATTATAACACAACTCTTGGGAACCAGACATTTAAAAAACTCTAAACAGATATTGAGAAAGACAATGGTCTTCGTTGGGTTAAACGTATGTAGAAGTCAAAGACAAAAGGCAATCAGTGCAACACATGGTCGCAAATCACAATCTGGCAGTTGTTTTGCCAAATACAAGTTCAAATCTCACTCAGCCACATCTCTCAGCCACGTGCGAGAGCTGAAATGTTCGCCTGGGGCTTCTCTCTCTTCTCTCACACCCTATGAGAGTGTGGGTGAGATCTCCCCAAATGGTGGGTGTCCATCCTGTGTGGTCACCACCATCACCCCACAGCCTGTGTGGAGGCCTTGGGAGGTCCTGTGAGGACTTGTCCTTGAATGTCTGCTGTTTTCTCACATACTAGTGGACACGACCAATGCCTCCCCAGTAGGAAAATAATAGCTTCCCATAAGCTGGTGGCTGATGAAACGAACACTTAACTTGCAATCTAGTCACCCACACTCTATGGCAAAGAATCTCATGCCCCACCCTGCTCAAGGCAGACTCTGGCCCTGCTGGGGCTAGTGAAGTCCCCGAGCCCTCCAAGCCCCATAGTTGCAGAAGGAGCCCCATGGGCACCACAGTTATTGCTCTAGCTGGTCCTTGCAGAATGCCTTCAACACATTTATCGTGATTGAAAGGTGCCTAATGTATAATTTATGTGTTATGATTACTGCACAAAGCCCTCGTTGTAAATGAAGGAGGTTGGACAGCACTTAAATCTTGTATTCTGGAGTTAAAATTCACTCGCTGGCCTGCTTCTTTTATGATTCCTGTCATAACTCTGCGGTGTTGCATCACTGCCAATTTAACTACACTTTTACCAGTACAATGAATAAGGAAAAATGAAAATTGCATTTGGCACTTTTAATCAGATAATTATTTTTAAGAAACTAGCAGGAATGTTAAATACATTTTCCAGTTTTTTCCATCTGTTCCGGCTGACGTGCAAGACTGGTGCACTAATAACAAGGCAGATCTCATGAGCACGCCTCATAATGAATATTTCAGGATTATTCATGTACAAAGATATATATGTGGTATCTGTTTGC
The DNA here is from genome assembly GCF_038088225.1 of Cyrtonyx montezumae. Taxonomy (NCBI): domain Eukaryota; kingdom Metazoa; phylum Chordata; class Aves; order Galliformes; family Odontophoridae; genus Cyrtonyx; species Cyrtonyx montezumae. The sequence goes on from NW_027072047.1 coordinate 1,589,347, forward strand.
AGGACATCTGGCTGCAACATGTGCCTCGTTAAGTTACACCTGTAAATCTGAGGTCAATGCCTAAACCTGCGAGCGTACAATAACGAGCCCAGCGAATGAGGCCATTAACGGTGCCAGGTGCTGGCGGTGCACAGCGAGCAGGGTGCTGGTAATAACCCGGCCCCACAGGCTATGGTGTGTCAGGAAGCAGGAGCAGAGCTGAGGAGGCACTGTACATGTTCCCCACAGCCTTGGGTTTGCTTTCTCCAACTTGGGTGAAATATTGAACTTCATGTATTTCTAGAATATTTAACTTCGTTCACAGAAGCAAAATAAGCTGCATGTTGTATAAACCAGCTTGAATGTTTGGTTAAGATTCAAAGCCAGCCCAAATACTTTTATTCTGGAAGAAAATTTTGCTTGCTTTTCTTCCCTTTGGTGTGTTCCACTCTTGGACATACTGAGCAAACACATAACGCAACCAAGCAAAGAGTGAGTGCTGATGTGGGGCTCGTCCAGCCTCCAGCTCCAGGGCAGAGGGAATTTTCCTCTCTTTGAGGGATTTTCTCACATCTTTTCCAGTGCAAGCTGAGAAGCAGTGTGGTACAGACAGCAAGGAGAAAGACCAAGGAGAAAGGTCATATGTTAGGAAAAAAATTCTTCTGAGAAAGAGCAGACAGCAGTGGCACAGTCTGCCCAGGGAGGTGGTGGAGTCCCCATCCCTGAAAGTGCTCCAGAATCGAAGAGATGTGATAGCAGGGGACATGGTCAGTGGGCATGGTGGGTTGGGGTTGGGCTTGGGGATCGTAGAGGTCTTTTTCAACCTTAATAAAGGCTGGGCACTGGGATTCAAAAGACTCTGCCTTAAGGTCCTGCCTTCAGTAGGATGGTAAAGCATGCTGGAGTAGGCTTCAGTAAAAGCTGGACTTCAGGAACTCTCCAGGTTTGCTTTTCCACTAGCAAGAGAAGTGTATACAGCAAAGTGGACTTGGAAGAAGGAACATCTCCTGTTTAATTTTGCAGTTGCTATAGTGATTTGATTAAATTAACAAAAAAAAAAAAAAAAAAGCAACTTGTAAATTCAAAATCCTAATTGTACTGACAACAATCTAAATGTGGTTAGAACAGTGAGTCACACTCCAGATTATATGTCTCAAATAAGGTTTTAATTTAAATTTAACAAGGCAATTATTGTACAGTATGTTAATTCAGTATCATTTGATTAACAGAAAATGTGTTGCTTGTGCTTTAACACCTATGGTATTTAGTTAGATCTATATCTATTACATAGTTAAACCTCTCTGGCGTACGTGGTGCTAATAATTAGTATACAATAAGCATGCATATAAACGCACCTTTCCGGATTGTTAGATATTTATACTGTGGCAGCTGATCATTAGAGGCAAAGGCTGCATACAGAGATCCAATGATGATATTGCAAAAATGTATTTATAGATACAGTGTATGTTATATATACTGCCTTCTATATGTTTAGGGTGTAATGAAACTCCTAAACATCTCCAGTACACCTGAAGTCAGTGTGTTTCATCCAAGACATCAGCAGCTTTCTCAGACTTGAGAAACCGACTGGTAACTCTTTTGGCCTTTCACTGCCTACATACAAACAATTCTTTGTTTGCCCTCATTTTTTTCCTGCCTGTTGAACTTCATGTCCTTCCTTTATATTGGTTTACTTCTTACCTTTTCATTTCTTGATTTTGATCCAGGAGAACTCTGATGACACCACTTGTGCTTTATGAGACTGCGTGTGTATTTCTTTATGGACTTCTCTCTGGATGGGCAAAAGAGACAGTGAGTAGTGGCAGCAAAAGACAGGCTGCCAACAGGGTGGAGCAGGTACAGAAAATAGATTTGGGGATCGAGGATATACGGATGTGAGGGTTGAAGTGTCTGTGGGAGCTGTCTCACTCAGCATGCCCAGAGTCCCTGTTCAGAAGTTGTCCAGTGCTGCTTTGCACTCAGCTGAAAACTGACAAAAATAATCACAGAATCACAGAATTGTAGGGGTTAGAAGAGGCCTCCAGAGATTATCTATTCCAACCCCTCAGCCAAAGCAGCTACCTAGGCCAGGTTGCACAGGTAGGCATCCAGTATTGAGACAATGAAAATACTGAATTTAGTTCTGAGTTCAGTACTACAAAGATGACTGCAGTGTTGTTTTATTAATTGTCACATGTAATCCCATAAAAGCTTCTGTTTCTTAGTATTGGAAGTTGCCAAGGAATGCAAGGCCTTCGAAGTTCCAGGAGTTAGGTCAATACACAAAGTCCTGATAATGAGTTGTTGGTGACTCAACTCAGAGACTTGCCAGGGCCAGAGGAAGTTTTCTGCGCTGGCTCCAATCCCTTCTTCCCTGTGAGATCCCAGAGGGTCAGCATGACCAGCTGCACCATTGGCTCAACCCAAGGCCCATGGGTTATCTGCAAGCCTCTGTCTTCTCCCACAGACCATATAACGTATATGGAAAAATGCACGGGCCAGTCAGGAGCCACCACTGAGTGAGTGCCCTTGGGACACACGTGAGGCCCACATCCCTGTCTTCTGATAGCACCACCTCAAAGCTTTGGGAACAGAATGGGTGAATAATGGGGCCGCTGCCTCCTCAAACCTCACAAGATACACGTGTGACTTCATGGCCAACCGTGCTGTGGAGAATGAAGCAGCAGCATCTTACATCATCAGGTCGCACTGCTCCTTATGGGGCAGCACTGACTGCTTTGGGTGCTCAGCAGATCCAGGAGGCCCAGGTGGATTTCCCTGCTGCAGGCTGCAGGTGCTGGAGGAACTGCTGCAGCCCTAACAAATAATGATGCTTTTTAAGCATGAGCTACTGAACTATTAGTTAAACTACTAATTGATTTTGGGACTTTTCTGGTAGATATTTATCTATAAATAAATCACTCTTCCTTTTAAATCCATGCTCTCTATGGATATGGCCGACCTCTAAATTGAGGCTTCCACCCTTAAAACAAGTTTCAAAACTGGTGGACTTTAGCTTTATACACCAAACTAATCTCCTCCTAGAAAAAGGGAAGATCGCTAAAAATGTTGCAGTGGTAATGGCTTACAGCACCAGTGTCAAGTGCTAAAGTTGTTTTCCTATGAATATAGATTACATTTTTTTACATAGCAAGTAAACAGATGCATAAAGATGCATTATTTCATAAGCATAAAAAACCTGCTGCAAGTATAGTGCTTTTAATTTGTTTTTATGATTACTTGTAATTAATTAGCATCAAAAGTAAATTATCAACATAGCTAAAAACTGAAATTGTACCAGCAAATGCAGGAGTGATTTCGCTGGTTTATCTTTATACGAAGGTGGAAAAAAGAAATTATCCTTCTTTTTTTTTTTAACTATGCTTAAATTAAAGTGTCAAAAGCTAGTGGCGGCACAGCCTAAAATTGTACAAAAAGAGAAATAATATTCTATAATTACAAGCTGTGCAGAGAGCATGCCACGCACATAAATATTTAAGGCAGTTCTAACAAATCCGGCTTATTATTAAAGTTGGTTTTCAAAAAGAATTTTTAGAAATCATGTTTAAACTTTATAGAGCAATTTATGAGGTCACTGCTCATGCACCTCATCAAAAACTTCAGCCTTCAACTGCAAGCCATAAAACGGAGGCATTTTGACAGGATCTGGAGACTTTTAACAAGTTCTTACTCCTTGGCTCCGCAGCCCCCTCTCCCCACGACAAACGGCAGAGCTCTTTGTGCTGTGGTCAGCCTAAACCAAATCAACAGGTTCAAAAAAACCACTCCTGCTGACCCCCATCCATTCCTCTTGACGTTTACTGCCATGTCTCGCTTTGCTGTCAAATAGTTTACACACAATCTCCTGGAGAAAGGACATGGTAAGGAGGAGAACCGAGGGGGCTGCTTCGGGGGACAGGTTTCCTGGAGCAGGAATGCATCTGATCTTAGAGGCAAAATCAGCAGTGAGAGGAGAGAAAAAATAAACACGGATCAAGGAAAAGTTCTGCTCACACAGCAACATGCAGAGCTGTTGCTCCTGCTTCATGCTGACTGAGTGAAAACAAGAGGAATTTTGGTAAACTCACAAGAAATACTGGGATCCACCTTTTCTCAAATACAGAAAGCAGCAATACCAGGAAAACTCCACAAAAGTCATTTGCTTACTGTCCCTCTTCCACCTAATCAGAGGAATAGAGCAGGTACTATATAGGGAATCACTAGTCAGGTTTTGAATAAAACAAAATCAGTGTAACTCCATATAAAGCAAATAAAACTGGAATAAGATACTCAAGCACAGGGTGACTCTGGAGGCATTTATAATGATATTTTCCCCTTCTACTGTGGCCTGTAACAAAACTGAATTAATGTTACATGTACTGTGGTGCTACCAGGCCCTCTGATGCCTACGAGAGTCATGGTGCAGAGATGAGTGTTTTGGAGGAGGGTCTGGGTGGTGGCAACTAGGGGTTCTGCAGAGAACTTTGCCTACAGCCCAAACCTTACCTGACCAAATTGCAGCATTGCCATGACCCATCTGGCATCTTTGGTAGTTCAGTAAGAATTCCACAACACGTTCTCAATATCCACTGAGAGGCATTTTAATTTAATTGCCAGCACCCATCACCAACTGCCGCAAAAGTTACTGGTGAATCAAGCCTCTCCATAACAGAACCACAGAAGCACAAAGATTGGAAAAGACCTCCAAGATCCCCAAGACAAAACCAAACATGCACACTGATCACGTCCCCAAGTGGCACATCTCCAGTGTTCTTGAACACCTGTGCCAGTGCCTGGTCATTCCTGAGCAGAAGTGTTTCCTAATATCTTACCTGAACCTCCCCTGGCACAACTCGAGGCCATCAGCTCTCGTCTTATCCCTCCGTCCCATCACTGTAACCCATCACACCTCTCCTACACAACCCCATTTCACATTCAGGAATTCCGAAGAACTTTCAAGTATTGGACTCATGCTTTGCAGATGAAGAGTAGCACTTCTGATGGTTGGACGTTTTTCTTATTTTTTTCTGACGGACAATTTTCTTAGTTTTCCAAATCCAGCAAAGACTTGGGGAAAATAAATAGTTCTTGGAAGTGTATCCAAAACTCCATTTCTATCTGTACAAATGCATCTGATACTTACCACCCTGGAACTTTCCCACAAGCCACATAGGCTACGAACTCTTTTTCAAATGAGCACAATGCATGATAAGCTCTTTTTAAACACCAATTTTACTATTAAATGCCAAATCTAGAGCTCCATGCCCTGCCTCATTAGTTATTAATGAAGCAACATATTTGTTCAAAATTTATGATTGTTGATTTGCTCCCATCATTGTATGAAATATTAACACCGCATTTGTACTTGCAACCATTTTGCAGACATTAGATTGTGAATTTGCATATTCATGAATGCTCATAAATGTTTAAGGAGACAGCGCAGAAAGCATGTGAGCTGTCAGTGAGCCAGTAAAAAGGCATATTTACAGTGTTAATAAGTAGTTGAGTTTATAGGACAAAACAGCAAGCAACAAATTAAATGAATTTCGGTTTGCCTGTTGCAACAAGCTACAGTCGCTTTTCCTCCCCTTCTTCTCACTAAGCTGAGTAAACTTCAAACCTGCTTGTGAAGTTCTCTGTCGAGCTGCTCATCGTGCAGCCAAGGCATCTTGCTGCTTTTGCTAGGACCTCAACTCTTCCCAACCTGGCATTTTCCTACAGCAGCCTGCACAGGGTAGTATTGACAAGAGCTGTATTTATAATAAAATGGTAAATTAGTTTTATTAAATTATAATTTTGTGTTTATTAACTTCTTTCAAAGCAGAACAGTGATTCATTGGCAAGAGAGAAAATCTTCCTTTTCTGCCTGCTGAATTTTTCCCCCCTGTGAAAAGCATAAATCACATTCTGTGTGAAGTGTACATCCTTGCTTTGAGCTGCCCATGTTTTAATAGCACAGCCAAGTCAGTTATTTTAATCTCTGGTACTTTATAATAAATGCTTTTTATTGATTTCTGTTGTACAGTGCCATGAATTGAATAAACTACATACACAAGCAGCTGAGAGAAAAAGGCTGAAGGAAAAAATGTGATCAGCATGTTTTCAAAGTTAAAGGTGAAAACATGATGGTTAGCACTTTCTTTGGTCAGCAGCTCCCTGGGAGTGCCATGAAAAGGAGCGAGCATGATGTGCGTGTTATTTTTATTCTTAAAGTCCCAGGACTGAATTATTCTTTTTGAGGTCCAACTATGATATACTTATTGCAGGAACATTTCCTCAAAATACAATTTAAAACTTTAAAAAGGTGACGCATGGCACACCTGTCACTTTGAGCATGTTTTCCAACATCCCTAAGGGTCGGATAGGATGTGGGAGCCATGTCTCCGCTCAGCCCTCTGGGGTCCTAAGGACAAAACTCAGGGTGTAGCCCACTGGCACATGGATGTTTATCCATATCCAGTCCGTATGGTTCATGCGAAACTGGTGCAAATAGGTTTACTCCCTACCACAACCTGGAAGGGAGGGAATAGCACAGCCTGCAATTGTTCTGCAATGGCAAGTTCACTCTACCCCTGCAGTGCACTGCTGATGCAGCAGGCACTCAGGACATACTATGAACACCCATCTGATGCAGTGGGTACACAGGTGATGCTACGGGAACCCAGGTGATGCAATGGCCACTTGGGTGGTGCTATAGACACACAAATGATGCTATGGGTATGCATGTGATGCTATGGGAACACAGGTGATGCTATGAGTACCCACGTGGTGCTGTGGCACTCAGGTGATGCTAAGAGCATCCAGGTGCTCTGACAGCAGAAGCAGCACACTCCCTTCTGTCCATGCCAACTTATTTTGCAAACCTTTCTTCCTTCTATCTAGGAGAGAGAAAGATGCAAAACCAGAGCCTGATGATTTGCCAAGAACTGTATAACTCGCAAGTAACTATTTGTTTTGCTGTATTGCTTTTCCCAACCTAAAAATGTCTACTCCCTCCCCTGGGGACAAGTCTGAAGCACCAGTAGAAGAGTGACACTGGTTTATTATTTCCCTGAGTCCCTTCTCTGCAGATGACCTATAGAAGTGATTTAATGCAGAGCCGCTGGAGTTCCAACACTTTCTCTGTGCTCCTCAGGCTGAGACGAGCTGATTTCTTTTGGGTGTTATAACTATGACCTGCTCCATTAAGTAGCAAACAAAGTACAGCTGGATATAGCAAGCTCAGCTTGACTCTTAGCTTTCACATAACCTGCTTGATTAGGAAAAATGCTGTGCCCTTGTCACAAGACTCCTACTGTCGTCTGAAAAGACGGGTATCCATTGATTTCCGCATAATATGGATTCACACTGCCTTTCCAGAGCAGCATGTTTCACACCCTAAAATAACCTGGCAAAAAACATTATTTTTCCTGCTGGTTTAGCTGTAAAATGTGTTACTACTTTAGGTAATGTGCTGCTTATTACACAATTACCTGAAGTGCTTTACAATGCATTAATTGCTCTTTGATTTAAACATCTCCCATTTAGTAACCAAGCTATATCATTGTGACAAATTACAAGTCAATAATCTGGTTACTAAGAAGAGGAAATGAAGAAGCTGGAGACTGCTTCATTAAGGGAAGCAGACCATTGCTAAGTAAAATACCAAGCTGATGCTATTATCAATATTGCGATCCATGCACACAGATTCACATTGCAGAGGCAAGCAGGAAAGCAGAAAGTAACTGTGATCCTCCTTTAGGGATGCATTTGGCACTCCAAATGGTAACTGTGAAGTTCTCACTGCGGATGAACTCAGACTTGTTTCCTCATCAGGGCTTGTTCTGCCCTCAGGTGGGAGCCCAGGATGTAAGTGTTAAGTGTCCCTTGGCTGAGCCTCCAAGTTGTTCTCCAGAAACTGAAAGTTACAGGTCAGGTATGTCACACTTAAATAACTTTTCTCTTCTTCGGGTTGCTGTGGGTCTGCTGGAGGAGATACAAGGGAAGAGAACCAGCTCTTCACAGCCACCTGCACCTGGAAGCACAGGGGGAAGTCAACACCCTGTACGGCTAAGGACTTTGGCTGGGATTTTGGCACTGCTAAAAATTTAAGGATCCTACTGCACACTCAGAGAATGCAGGTAGGGATATGTTGCATGATTTCAATTTTCTTTCTCCCTCCAGACTCTCTGGAGGTCATATTTGGAAGCTCTACCCTGCTATGATTAAAATCTACTATGCATTTATCATCGGGCTGCGACTTAACAGTGCAGCACAAAACCTTGTGGTATCACTGCCACAGTCAGAGCACCTTTTTTTGTCAGAAGTGCTCAGCATTAGCCTAGCCCTACCTCATCGATTTTAGAAGAAGCAGAATGAGATCAATGCTGAGAAAATCCTTTCATTAACGTTTTGACTTAAGCTTTGTATTGCTTCCTACAAGGGCATACACAGAGATGCCATATATTAAAAGCACTAATGGGGAAAAAATTAACACAAGTGACTTTTAACATTGGACCAATAAATAAAAGCAAACTCAAGTGTAGGAATAAATAAAATTAGCACATAAAAAGCAGTCCCAGGTAGAGAAGACAAGAAAAGAAACAGAAAACTGGAGAATGAGTCCTGAGAGTTGGTTTAGCAGAAGATGATACACAGGACACGTGTTTGACAAGCAGAGGGAAAAAGGACTGATTCCTCTGGAGAAGAGGAAGCTTGGAGAGACCTTATTGCTCTCGTTAACTGCCTCATAAGCTGTGGTAAGATAGAGGTTGGTCTCTTTACCCAGGTAACAGTGATTGAATGAGAGGTAATGGCTTGAAGTTGTGCCAGCAGTTCATGATGTAATTAGGAATGATTTCTTCTCCAAAGAGTGATCAGGCATTGGCAGAGGCTGCTCAGGGACATTGTGGAGTCACCGTGTTCACAGTTCAAGAACCACGGAGATGTGAGACTTCAGGACATGGTAAGTGGGCATGGTGGGGATGGGTTGGGGTTGGGTTTGGGGATCTTGGAGGTCTTTTCCAACCTTAATGATTCTTATGATGAAGCTACTGACTGGAAATTGCAACCTTGCATCTGACCTAAATTCCCCCTCTTTTGGTTTAAAGCCATTATCTCTTATCAGTCTAATCTGGCTTTGTTGCAGCTTTCTCCTCTGTGCAGAGGGAGGGGGTCTGCTGCCTCATGGGGCCATTTCAAGAGCACATTATTTCCTTAGGAGAAAGTTCTAGATCCACAGAAATAGAAGAAAAGACAGAGCATTTTTAAATTTTATGGGAAAACAAAAATATTGAGTAAGGAAAGCCCAAGACCTTCTTGAGGAATTGCTCTGGGGTCACCATCTATTCAAGAACAGCTGCAAAGTAATTCATAAGAGCCCAGGCATATAAGTGCTACATATTTTTGACCTTGCTAAACAACAATCAGCTGCTAGATCATCGCCTTGCATCAATACAAGAGCTTTTTGAGGGCCATCATAGTTGGCCTGCCCCGGTTCAGCATTGATGAGCTGCCCCTCTGTGGTATCATCTTTCCTCTGGTAAACTGCCACATTTGCTGATTTTGTAATGTAGATTAAGACTGACGAAGGACCTTGGGCACAACCATTAAAGCATTCATTTGTGAAACCCAACTGGATTAAAAATAAAGTTTTCCCTGGAGAAAAATTTCACTGTCAAACAGCAGAGCAGAGAAAACTGCAGACCTCTGTCCCTTCTCTCCTGTGTTTCTGACCCATTTGCATCCATGCTCAAAGCCCTGGCACTGCTAACCTCTGTGAGCTGTACCAAGGTGCTCATGGTGGGACAATGCCCCATTGTGCATGCAGCACTCACACTCCTTGCCACCATGCTGCAGTACCCGGACAAAATTCCATCAGTTTTGAGGTCAGCCACCAATATTCCATTTAGTTCAGAAGGGACAGGATTTTGCCCGAGGTGGCTGCAGATGTTCAGAGAGATGCCCCAAGGCCCTGCAGATCACCACGGCGTCACTCTCTACCTTTCACATTCCTTTCTGCCTCGCTGCCTGTGGCCACAGCCTTTGTGTCTCCCAGTCCCACCTTGCCTCCAAGAAATAGTTCATGGGTGGTCAGCTCCTAGCTCTTCAGCCGTGGTTGAGCTGCAAGAAATTTGAAGGCTGCTTTCATACTGAAGCTAGTGTAAGGTTGTTTGTGCACGGAAGCTGCTGAGGAATCCTAACTTCCAGCTGTGGGGGAAGCAAGCCAGCAAGAACCCACAGCAGACATCTGTGGTCTGCCGGATGCAGCTGCATATCAGATTAATGCCATCAAGCCATACACAGAGCTTGATCTCTTCTCCACACCCCCAATATCTTTTGTCCATGCCAGGACAGTCTCAGCTCTCTATGTCCTGGTGGACTGCAATGCAATGTCCTGCAGCTCAGCACCATGTGAGTGTCTTGGTGTGGAGACAAAACTGGAAAGTTTGTGCCCTTGGACCAGTGGACATCTTCCAGGAGATGCTGGAGAGCTGGCAAGGCTTCCCTCTTCCAGCTGCCTGCTCTGTGGTTTTAACCAATCACAAATTTTTATAGAACGAAAGACTTATAAAGATTTGAGTGTGTGTGGAGCTACGACAAACAATAATTTAAAGGACTTGTAATTATATATTGGTGAGGTTCATAGGTCAGTAAAGGACCCTTCATACTATATTTCATCTGTCTACCAGATGTATGTTTAATACCTACACAATTTAAGATCTCAAATCCTGTTTTCAAAAGTGCTGAGGAAATCATCCTAATCCAAAAACAAATATATTTGTTTCCTTTTTTCTTTTGAAAAAGAATTCAGAGTGAAACAAGTAGGAATTTAAGCTTCTCTAGAAAGACTGAAATGCATGGACAGAATTCCCAAACTAAAGTTGTTTTATTTTCTATGCTTTCCAGAACTATGAGAGAATCCTTTGGTGGTTTTATGCACTGCAGAACCACAGTTTCCCCAAGTATTTTTTTTTAATCAGGATTTTCTTCCAGAAGAAAAGTCCAAGAGCTCATTCAGAAGAACATGGTCCTATGTAGAGCCAGAAGTTGGACTTGATGACCCTTATGAGTCCTTTCCAATTCAAACTCAAAGTTGGACTAGATAACCTTAAAGATTCCAACTCAAATTGTTCTATTATTCTAAGAAACTGGGTTATTCTATGATTCTGTATTGTGAAAATTTATTCCAGAAACCACAAAACCATTTAGCCAAAGCTTCACGTTTCAAGACAAATGTGGCTTCCCCTCTCCTATCTTCTTACCTTCTTAGTGTTCAGGCACAGGGGACCCTTCTCTACTTCATCTCTCTGGTAGAAGAGCATGGCCTGACATGGCAAGCTGCAGGGCCCATGTTTCCTTACGCTGCTCTACAGGAGTTAACTCCTTCAGCAGCTCTCCTGACAGCCACAGTCCATCAGTCCCATGCTAATGGCATGCTATTACTGAGTGCATAGATCTGCACTCCTCCCTTTGGTGGGAAAGATCTTTGTAATAAAACTGTTTTCAGTAAAATTTGAACCAAAGGGTTTAAAAAAAAAAAGAGGAGGGGAAGGGAGGAAATGTTCTTGTATTTCAATCAGAATCTGATAAAATGTCTGTTTGAGAAATGTCTGCAATGTGATGGAGCCTGAAATTACTGGAGTCATTGCTGATGAGGCTGCTACGCATGTAAATAAATTGTCATAGAGAACCCCTCACAAGAAATTCTTCCCATCCAGACATTAACTTTATAAAGTCAGAACCACCAGTAGATATTAATCAGTATCCGAGGTCTGCAAATATTTGCTTGTTTCCATAGCAATTGGTTAAGCCTACGTACAAAAAAAAATACCTTTTCTCACATACGTTATCATCACTTCCTAATAATATAATCATGAAACCATTTCTCAGGCCAGGCTGAGTCTAGAATAAACACCATTAATTAACAAATTCATAAACTAGTGGAGGAGGAGGTGGCAAATGAGGAATTGAGTGTAACATGCAAACGATGACGGCTTGGGCCTCTTTCATTTCTTGAGGAAACTTCACAAACTCTTAATTATCTCACAAAATATTATCTGTCTTTTCCCAAAAATAAAACTTGTAACAACTGTTCAAACCACGCTGCACTCTCACCCACAAAGCACACATTTAAGCAAAAATATAAAGCCATGGCTGTGAAGTGTCAGAGTAATTTATTTGAAGTAGAAAAGTGAGACTTTTGGCATTGCTCTTGAAATCAACTGAGAAGTTCTCTGCCAAAGAGGGATGCTGCGGAGCACTTGTCGGGAGCTACGGGGAATGTGGCACATTACAAAAGAGTAACATTTGGCCAGCTAGTAAATTAGTAATGTAATTTGCTCAGCGCATACAGGATTCCACACAGGAACAACAGTTGTCTTAAATAATCAGTCCTGTGAACAACAGGCTCCTGCTTACACCCGAGCTTATGTTTCCCAGCGCAGCCAGCCATATGACTGCACCATCATATTGGTTTTTTTTTTTCATTTTTCTGACAGGGTTGGATAATTTATGCATACACACACACTCACGCTCTCATGCATGCACATAAATCTATATGCGCATGTGTTTGTGTGTGTGCAAATGATGAAGATGGGAAACAATTGAAAATAAGGAGGACATCTCACTTGGTGTGCTCCTGATGGAAGCTAATAATGTCCACTGCAAAGCAAACCCGACATGTGGTGGTACCGGGTCATGGCAATGTGTGGATCCTGCTTAGCAGCCCCAGAACAAAAGCTGTGTGCAATGCAGCGTGCCTTGGAAAGGAAGAGCCTCCATCCACTGCTGCTGGGACCCAAATAAAGGAAAACTCTTTTTAGTTTATGTCTCATTAATAGGTTCATAGGTTCATAAGGTTGGAAAGGACCTACAAGATCATCTAGTCCAACCATCCTCCTATCACTATCCCTACCCAACTACTAAATCAAATCCCTTAGCACCTCATCTAAACGCTTCTTGAACAGCGCTAGGGATGGTGCCTCAACCACCTCCCTAGGCAGGCCATTCCAGTGCCTGACCACTCTTTCAGAGAAAAAATGTTTCCTCAGGTCTAATCTAAATCTTCCCCGGTGCAACTTGTGGCCATTCCCTCTCGTCCTGTCGTTATTTATCAGGGAGAAGAGGCCCACCCCCTCCTCACCACAACCCCCCTTCAGGAAGTGGTAGAGTACAAATTAACATCCAACCTGCTGCATCGTTACAACAGACCAGGAGCAGGGGCGAGCTTGGCTGCCCAAGATGCTCCAACTGCAAATGGAGCATCCAAACAAGAACTGATTTTTGGGAATAAGTCTGGTTCGATACCTCTTAGGAGGCCTCTAAGGCTCATTTCTCACTGGATATGGCAACAAGTTACCAACTCACACAGACTGCAGTACAGAACCTAGGAGACTGTCTCAGTTGAAGCACTGATCTTTTATCTTTTTCTTAATACTATTGACAATCATAAAGAAGACCTGAGAAAGAAAACATTTCCACACACTCCTATTGATGGAAGATCAAATCAGATGCTGTTGATTTATTTTCTAGTTTCTATGCATGTCTCATTTCATCTGTTGGAGGAAGAAGCATGTTTTCTAGACACAGGATGAGAGTTAAGCAGCATTATGCAGACGGTGAAGGCCCAAACCAATGGATTTTAAAAACTGAAGGCAGTATCTTCTCAACAGTTTTCACAACTGAATCCTACCTGTTGTGTCTCCATGCTGGGAGATGTTACTCAGCATCCAGGGAACCCAGTGGGGATCAGGAATCATAGAATGACAGTCATAGAATGGCCTGGGTTGACAAGGATCACAAAGATCATCTAGTTTCAAACCCCTTCCCGAGGGCAGGGTCTCCAATCAGACTGCCCAGAGCCACATCCATCCTTGCCTTGAATACCTCCAGAGATGAGGCACCCAAAACCTCTCTGGGCAATATGTCCCAGTGTGTCATTGTCCTCTGACTGAAAAACTTCCCCCCATCAACTAACCTAAATCTTCCCTGTCTTAGTTTAAAATGGTTCCCCCTTGCCATATCACTATCAACCCTTCTGTTTATATGCTCCCTTCAAGTACTGGAAGGCCACGATGAGATCTTCCCAGAGCCTTCTCTTCTCCAAGTTAAAGAAGCCCCATTCTCTCAGCCTTTTCTCTAATCATTTTAGTGGCCCTTCTCTGGACCTGTTCCAAGAGCTCTGCATCTTTCTTGTGCTCAGGGCCCCAGGCCTGGATGTAGTACTCCAGATGGAGCCTCACAAGAGCTGAGTAGAGGGGGGCAATCACCTCCCTCTCCCCGCTGGCCACCCCTTTTAATGCAGTCCAGGATATAGCTGGCCTTCTGGGCTGCAAGCACACACTGCTGGCTCATGTCCAGCTTCTCATCCACCAGGAATGCTTGGGAGTAAATGTGTGGTTGTCAGTAAGAGTACACCCATGGAATGTATAAGGAAATGAGAAACGATGGAGGCCTGGTGTGTTGTTCACAAACATCTTCATCAATGAAAACAATAAAACAATTGCCACAAGATGATGAGACCAAGGAATGCAAAAAGAAGTGTAAAATGAAAATATTCTGTTATTTCTTTAATCTATTTTTCTGCAGATTCAGAAATGTTCCTTACAGTGTGCAAGTCTCTTTTCCAGGAAGGAACTGCAGCTGCTTACAAAACAGAAGAACAGAGTGAAATGTGGCGAGTTGCCCTTCCATGACTCCCACTGAGCACTGGGCACAAATCCTCTTTTCCTCATCTACTAACTGCAAAGGGCCAAGGTCTGCCTTTTACTGCAACCTCGTAACTGGATTTGAATCCAAAATACAGTAATAAATATCACTAGACCATTTACTGAATGCTGCCTCCAACTTTGTGTAAGCAGAAGGCCTGTATCTTAAATGAATCAGGTCTTCAAAGAATAAAGGCATGAAAATTATTTTAAAAAATAAGTCACCCGTTATTTTTTAAAGTACTGTAAGATAAAAAATACAGCTTCAGAAAGTAGATGCTAAGGCTGCGGAAAAAAAAGTTCAACAGAAAAAGCTATTTGGAGTAAGGTTCCTGACTTCATACATACTGTATTTTAGAGGGTTTTCTATATCAAAACTCCTAAAATATTGGCTTCCCTCCCCCCCCCAACCCCAAGGAATACATAAAGAACATGAATCAAAACTGAATTTCCAAAGATTTTGTACAGCTTTCTAAATTGTTCCAAGCCTGCCCAACACAGCCCAGCAGCACAGGGGTTCCCAGGAGGGCTGTTCTTCCAGAGAACCCCAGCCTCAGAGCCAGACATGGGCATGGTGGGGATGGGGCGACATGTGGACTTGGTGATCTCAAGAGGTTTTTTTTCCAACTTCTACAATTCTATGATTCTGTGATCCACAATACTGGCTCACCATGGGGAAGGAAGGCAAGGAGTTGGTATAACAGGTAGATGAAAGAGAAGAAATTATCATCAGTATAAGCACATGGCTATAGTAGCTTTAGCTGTAAACATTTAGTGTAGTAAGAGGATGGCATAGCTAGCCAGGGTCCTGCAAAAACCTTTGTGCATTCCCAACTTATAAAAACTCCTTGAAGTTCCAACCAAAATCAACATGCTGGACACAATAGAAAGATAAAGGAATACATCTTAATTAAAAAAAAAAAAAACCCTCTTGGTTTCAACAGCCAAGAGATGAAAGATGCTCATGTGGAATATTCATGACCTGATGTCACCCCACAGCCATTGATTCCCAAGGCCTGAAGTGGCCTAGTCACCTACATGGAACTAACTCATCTACTCTCATCAGCAAATGGGAAGCCAGAAAGTAACCATGTGCCACCTATAGATGTGTAAAAGAAGTGAGCAGAAGTTTATCCTCAGGATGCATTGCTGTACCCTTCACATGAAAGCAGTGAGCAAGGAATAGAATCATAGAATCACTCATGTTGGAAAAGACCTCAAAGATCATTGAGTCCAACCACGACCTAAGCATACTACTCTAAATGGCACAGGAAAATACAAAACAAACACTGCTTGAATGCTAAGTCTTGTCTGAGGTCGTTTATTTTCTTGCAAAAGTACCTGAATGCAGTGCTGTCAACTGGGACATGCTCATGTTTCCTCTCACCAGCTTTTGGAAGAGTAGGAATATGCAAGCCCTTTCCATGTCTCTACTAAATACTCAAGACAAGGGTTTTTGGAACAAATCTGAGAATTTCTGCCACTCTGACTGCTTCCTGTGTCGCTGTTTGAGATGAGGAGAGGTGCATGGCTGGCCCCTCGTACTCAGCGCTCACAGCAGCTGGATAGCTAGCAACAGCACTTGTTGATTAATACCATATTGCCATCTGTAAAAAGAATTGAACATATATATGTATGGGCTGCAACATTTAGCAATCTCAAATGACATCTGAGTAATGTTGATTTTGTTTAGATGACAACCTCATTATGGTGCATAATTGCTAAGCAATCTCCTAGTAAACACTGGGTTAAAAACTACTGGAAGATGCTTGTTCCTCTCATTATTAATTAGCATGTGTCCACTCCGCCAGATCCAAAGCCCAAACTTCATTTGTTATGTTCAGCCAAATGCATGAATAGCTTTTGAGTAATTATTTTCCAACATCATCTAATACCTCTCTGCACATCAATTAAAAATCCTCTTAACAAGGAACTGCATTTTGTTTGAGATCAAATGCCTAGTCCAAAGCTGTATCAATCATGTAGAGCTAATTAGTGGGTCTGCTTTATATCATTTGTTTTACTTTATTATTCTATTATACACTTCCTAATGAAACCAATTGAACAATTTTAAAATCTTTGTTCAATTAATTGAAGGCTTAAAGGCCAGCTACCTAGGCAGGCTTTTTCTGTTTTAAAAAGCATATGTGGAAAGAAAAATAAATCTGTACCATGTTTTATATCTATTTGTTTTATGTGGTAAATGCTCTACAGCTGTTTTTAAAGGTTTATCACTACTTTTATACAGCTCGCAAATAACTTACGGCTCAGCAGACCCTTGAAGCCCTTTGTTCACAGTCATATGGTTTTGGAGAAAAGAACAGAAAAGGGGGAGAAAGGTTTGCAGGAGCTGGTCTTGAGAGCAGGGCTGCCAGGTCCTGCATTATTAACAGCCAGAACTGGCTTTTTCTAAGCCTGTTGCATAGTGTTCTTCCTCGTTGCAAACAGAAGCTGTGGAAGTATGGCCAGGGGAAGTATTTGCCATCAGGCAGTAACATTTTAATTCATTTATGTTAGAAGAACAGTGGATCAAAAGTTATGTGAGGCTCTAAATGGTTGATTCTATCCAATGAGAAGAGGCTGGAGGGCTCTTGAGCAGCACGCTGCCGGTGTCACTGCACAAACCCAAGCTCCTTGTGACATGTTTACAAAACGTTTCTCTCAGCCTTGCTTTGTGGAGCCTCTGGAAACCAGCTCACGTCCCCATCGCCACCCATCAGGTCCAGGAGCTGGGCAGTACTAACCCTCCTATTCTATCCATATTGCTCTAAGTGACGATGTATTTTCCATAGGAAACCATAAGGAGGGGAAAAACAACTGGCATATTGAGTCTATATTGGCAATACAGGATCCTGAATAAGTAGTTCTTGAGCGTCCCGAAAGTACTGTGCTCAGGCTGTGGCAAGAGAAAGGGAGAGCTGAGCAGGTAATAAAAAGACAAGCTAGGAAAGGAGGGAATGCAGTCATAAATGCATTTGCTGTGCCCAAGTGAGAAAGGAGATGCACAAGCTGAGTCTTCCTGAGCACACATATCCTCACCACTCCCTTCCTCTGCTCTGGCAGCCGCTGTGCTTAAACCATTCACCAGCACACTTCATCGTTGAATATTGCCAGGCTGGAGGCAAACTGTTAGAGGTAAGAATATTATGAGAGGGAAGAAAGGCTGGATTCAGGAAGAAGTTCATTACAATAAGGGTAGTAAGGCACTGGCACAGATTGCCTGAGGTATGGTGGATACCACGTCACTGGAGACACTTATGGTCAGGCTGGATGGAGCACTGAGCACCTGATGGAGATGTCCCTGCACTTTGCAGAGTGGGACCAGATGGCCTTCGAGGGGCCCTTCCAACTCAAACCATTCTATGATTTTATTTTCAGCCCTGTCTGTTAGGAAATATTTGAAAGGGCAATGTGGGTCACAATAGTGTAGCATTGAGAAAACTTCAAATATTGGTTCACACACACAGCACACAGAGTACCTACACACTCAGGGTGACAACCAACTGTGTTTTTACTCCTTCCTAACTAATTTTAAATTGTCAGAGTGCCTAATTCCCAAAATATTTCTGCTAGGACTTATCGTAAGTCACAAAGCATATCTTAATTAATGTACCATCGGGGTAGTTAATGTTGGTAAAGTAGAACTAATTTTCTCCAGCTAGCTTGTTTAAATGGTCCCCTATGCAGCAAAAGTGAATCTGTTTTAACTAAATAAAACTGACAAATCAGCAGATGCTAAGGGGCTTACAGCAAATGGACGGTGTTGCCTTTTTCATATGGGTAAGAAGGGTAAAAATAAGAATAACTTTTGCATGCCGTCAGATTGCTTTGGAGAGATCAAGTAATATCATAGAAACATTTGAACAGAGGGAATTCAGATTTAGACCTCTAGAAATCTGGCTTTGAGAGCTGAATTTCTACTTCTTTTATAAAATCAAAAATAAAACCCTGCATTTATGGCAGGCCGAATTTAAAGGCACACACTTCCCAGCTCCTTTCTGCCTTTACATTCGGCAGTTTCCGTTTCTTCTCTGGCCCTCTCCCGTGGGTGTCTGTCTGGGGTGGGCACATCACTGGAACTCTTCTGCCCTTCTGCCCCAGCAGGGACACCCAGAGCTGGCACACAGCCCCACATCCTCCTTCCATCCTCTGGAGCAAGCAGCTGCCAGGGCTGTAGCCTGTACAGGCAGCCCTGTGGGCTTCAGTCTGGGCCATGCCACAATGCTCACCCACACTCTGCCCCACTCACTCAGTGCCAACAGTGGGTGCTTGGAGCACACAGTCAGTAAAGGAAGCCCAAAGAAGCTAGAGGGAGCCCAGCGGCCTTGAGTCCTTACAGAAATTGTGAGAAACGGTAATGTAAAGTATTCCTAAAAAGCATGGTAGTAGATTGCTGTGAATAATAAGGGAAAGTATTCGATATTTTATTGAGTGGACAGGCTTTGCTTACCTAAATCTGTAGCAGATGTCACAAAACTGTGCTTAGTGGCAGCCCCCAGGGAAAGACAGTGGAGTGGGGGCTTTGGGGAGTGCTAAGGGTCCTCCTTTGCACAGCCTGTTTTCTGTCCGTCCTTGTTCGTGAGGGGAAGCATCCTCTTTGGATTACCCAAGCATCCTGTTTAGAAAGTTTTTGCCAGAAAGAGCAGCTTCATTTCACATCCAGCTTAGTAACAGAACCAGACATACACACACAAAAATTCCAGACCTATTGGTGCCAAAAGTGAGCTGGGCTCCCTTCTGCTTGGGGGCTCATTTATAAGCCCTAGAAAAATCACAACACATTCAGCTATAATTAATCAAGTGTTAAATTGGTGTAAGCGGGAAAAAAAGCAGGAAAAAATAATGGTGAGAACTATTTTGAAGCTCTCCACCGTTTGCTTTAATTACCTTCTTTGGACAACAAAGACAGCCCTTTTGATGGTGTAAATCATTTCACCCACTGACAGGCACCGGTTTTTGTGTCTGATTGCTATGCCTCAACCGTGCAGCTCTGCAGCCCATGTTGGCTGCCAAGAACCTGTGCGAAGCTGTGCTATGCAGACGCTGCACCTGTGTTTTTACAGTTGTTTTTCCATAAGAATTTGGAGTTGTATTCTTGTCTCTGAAGACAGGGATGGGGTTTGAACCTGAGACAGTAATTCCCCGTGTGAGTGTCCTGTTAAGAAAGCAATGCAGTACTTTTTAGCTGTGCGTAACAAGAAGTCGTCCTCCCACCTAATTAGCAGAAAGACAAATTCTGAGCTGCAAGTGCAGAGCAGCAGTTCACATTTTCCTCCCTGGCCCATTTGAGCCTGAGCAGTGAGGACTCTGTGGTCTTGAATCCTTTTCTACTATTAAGGACAAACTGCAAGAACATCAGCTTGTCTCCCCATCTGACCCTTAATCAGTTATGACTTGTGAAGATAGATAAAATCCACTGGGTTCTGCTATCTTAGAGTTCTGGTGGGAACTCCATAATGTGATTAGTTTCAGCAGCCTACTCACACACTTGGAGTTACACATGCCCTTATACTTTCACATATGTTTAAAGTTCACTGGCAACCAAAGTGCAATGTGCCTTTGCTTACATAAACATCCCTAAGATTAAAATCCTAAATCAAGGTTACTGCACATGTGTGCACATTTGTTGGCTGAAAGATTTTACAAGCTCTGATGGCCAAGTTACAAATCAAGCATGCAAGACCGACATGATAGATTTGCAAATAGCTATGGAAAAAAAGGAACTTGCAAGCTTCATTGGCAGAGCCAATAGCGCTTGTTAGGTGCATCAGGTGAGTGAGGAGGGAGTTGCAGTGCCTATGGGCACAGAAGCTACGGGAACACCAAGGTGAGGAAAGCTATCCTGCAAAAAGCAAATGTACAATGAGTGCGTGCAGCAACTTAAGGAAAAAGTATTAAGGAAAAAAAAAAAAAAGGAAAAAAAAAAACCCAAACAAACAGACAAAACATGTCTAAAGACCTGGCCAAAACTTACCTTCATGCTGAGGACTGTTATTCAGCCTGCAGAACACTTAAGTCATATTTATGGTCTCAAAATAGGATTTAAGTAGGACATAAGTGTTCATAACCTTGTACCGGCCACAGCACAGCGATGTTTTCAGCTCAAGTGAACATCAAATTCTTGCTTCAGCTAGATGAATGCTCTTGGCATTGAGCCTTGATCAAGGTTTGGCAAGTGTGCACTACTTACAGCCAGCGCTCAGGAGCCTGAGACTGCCTTTGCCGAGACAAAACAGAGAGCACAAGTGCCTTCTCCCAATCAAGAGCATCCTTTATGGATCTCAGGCACAAACGCAGATTGGACATGCAATTCTGCTCGTTTTCCCCCACTTCCTTCCTCTCTCTGTAAGTGTTGCAAATTTAGAATATTCAAACCAAATGCTCCCCTGTGCTCATATTGTTCTTGATGGACATCAGCTTGCGATGCCGTTACAATTAGTGCACACAAAGATGAAGTGACGGTAACCCTCCACCCCCTGTGTGGCTCACACAGGCCGAGACCTTCTCCTTCTCATTGGCCAGAGCGTAGGAAAATGGCCATCTGGATATTAATTTTGAACAAAGTGTAAAGAGGGAATATTTTTGTGATCTAATTCTTTAGGTAGAATTATTTAATTTATTTGTACAAAGAAATGACTATGGAGACAGATGCAAAACAGAACTTGAGAGGCAGAGAGCACATTGTTCTGTTCTTCTTCAGTAAAGAGCCAATTATTCTTCTTTAAGTCCTTTAGTTTCAGGGGCTGACTGAGTAGTTTAAGGGATAAAAGTATTAGCCTTTCATCTGTGGGATTCGAGTGCCAGTCCTCAAGGCAGCCCAAAGCAGAATTAAGTGGGTAGTCTTACTTTTCTTCTTAATGTATTATTATTATATAATGGCATTATTAAACATTAGTGAATAGAGAATTAAAATTTCCGGTGCTGACAGCTGATTAATTTTTTAAAGTAAAAAAAATTCACTCATCACCCAAAATATAAATTAAACCTTTTAAAGCAACTTTAAAGGAAAGCACTATGGTGGCTATTTTCTGTAACTATAATACTCCTTTTGGTAATACTGTAATCAGAGTGTGTTTCCTTTTAGCTGCGGAATGAAATACAGATTCCAGCTTCTGAAACCCTAAAAAAAACAGAAGGCAAGAGGGAGGAGGAGGAAGGTCTGTGCCATAATCACCAGCAGGGGATGGGTCACAAGAATTTACAGCATGTGCCTTTTCCTCTAGTGTTTCTCAGCCAATACAGGTGATTTAGAGGCAAATCAGCCATTTCCAGAAGTTTATTCTATTGCTGCGCTCACTTCCTTTTGTCACTTTTCATCTGTGTATGCAATGAACACTACAATATTTACCCCTTCATCCTACAAGCATCACCTAGTCAATATCTCAACTGATGCTCATTTGAATCAACTTTTGCTTTAAATCCTTGAACCTAGAGTGAAAGGGGAAAGGGACCTTAAACTTGTAGCACTTACTCAAATTCTTCTAATTCTCTTAGGCTGTCACAACTGAGTGCTGCAGCTGTGCTAATATACACCAACAGAAATAAGCACCATCTCTGCAGGCAGAGTGGTAGCAGCAAATGCACTGCAATATTCATAGCAAGGGCCTTGTCCCAGGGCAGCTGCTGGGAGGGTGCTGGAAGTTAAGGGGCTCTGCTGAGCTGAGCCCTAATGGAGAAGAATGACTGCATGAATCCAAACAGAAGGATCCCCGAAACTTTCCATCATGTCAGCAGTTTTCTGTCATGTCCTAATAGGTTCATTTGAGTAATTTTGTTTTCACTAATAGGATACAATGAATAATATAATCATAGCAGGAAGTTTTTAAATTATATTAGGAAAAATGAATATTGGAATGACAGGGTAGAAATATGAGGCTCAAAAAATGCAGGTAAAAAAGAGATATTTGGGGACCTGATTCTATTAGATATTCCTGTGGCATTAGTCATGGGAATGGTATTACTGTCCATGGCACTGTGTTTGATGCACAGCCTGTAGTTATCGGGGAATGGCAGACACCTTCATCATTCTGGGATGTCTATATGTTGGGAAAAGAATGTGTCTTCCTGACTTATATGTGTTTTTCCCAATAATGCCCTTATTAGCCTTCCGTCTGCTCACCCCGCAGTAACTGGATGACTACAGCAATATGTTTTCATTAGGAGCCCCAAGCAAAACATGCAGCAGACACCCCACTGCCTTTACACATAGCACCCATTGCTCCAAGCACCCATGGCACTCTGATAGTCTGGGAACTCCACAGGGACTATCCAGGCACCCCTGGTTAGATCTGACCTCAAAAGCACTCATGTTTCTTCCTTGGCTTCGGTGTTCCTATATGTTCCCCCTCATATTCCCCTCTATTTGCTTCTGATTTCTGTATTCATCCCATGGCACTAACTGCTCTGGTAGACACCTTTTAAAGTGAACATTTAAAACAAGGAAATTTTTCTTTTTCCTTGCTGGCTTGATTTCAAACCAGACACATTTATTAGCACAGCAGAAGAAATCCCCTGACCCACAGCCAATTGGTCAAGGCAGAGGAGCATTGGATCCTGGGGTGCACTGAATACTAGCAAACACTTCACTCTCCAATGTGGAGGTGACACATTTCCATTTTGATGAAAAATCCATCCAAGCTAGAGCATGTCATGCTGGGAGTCCACCTGAGCTCCACCAGGGATAGGAACACACATTACATCACGCCTTCCCAGATTATAGTAATAAACCATATTAATAGCTTAATAATAATATTTAATAATCCATAATATGTATTAATCATATTAATGCCTTCAGGGAAAAGGGCATGTGTTGAAAAGCATCTGCATCACCAAGGCTTGGCAGCATCCAAGTAAGGAGTTAGAGAGTAAAATCACACGGGATTGTGTTTTTATGTAGTAACATCTCAAGCCACAGCACTTGCAAGAGCAAATGTCTGGCCACATCCCTACTTAGAATTAAAATTGCCTTAACACAGTTAAACATCACTTTGCAGAAAATCAAGCTGCATCAAATTGAGGTCACTTTAATTCCAAATGGACTTTTCTACAATGCCTCAATTTAACAAATTCATTATAAATTCATATCTCTTACTGATTCCAGTTAGCTTTACTACATGTCCTGGAGCAGGAAAAGCTGAAGGTCATCAAATATAAAAACCAGTCACCACCCTCCCAGTCTATATCAAATACTGCTTTGTACTACTTTATAAAGCAGTATCTTTGTTTTTCCGCAAAATTTCTGCTCTGATTTCCCCGTGCAGAACATACAAACTGGATCATGTGACATCAGCACCAGGCTGCTGTCATCACAAAAATTTAATGATTTGCATCACTCTCAGGAAGCCCTGAACAAGCCATTCACCACTTTCTGCTTCATTTCCCAGCCAAGCAGTACTGGCAATATTCTCCTTTCTGTTAAATGTCAATTGTAAGACAACAGGAGTGTGATTTTGTTATTTATAGAATCATGAACGTTGAAAAAGACCTTTAGGACCATCGAGCCCAACCTCAACCCCCCCTACCATGCTCACTAACCAGGTGCCCAATTGCCACAGCTCTATAGCTCTGGAACACCTTTCCAGGGACGGTGATTGCACCACCTCCCTCGGCAGCCTGTGCCAATGCAGAACACTCTTTCCAAGAATAAATTGTTCCCAATATCCAACCTGAATCTTCTCATTGTATAAGCCCCAAGACTCTGCAGAATCTCAACATCAGGAACTTAGCAGCTGAAATACAACAGCTGAGACACAAGTTCAAGAAGGGCAAGTGCAAGGTCCTGCCTCTGAATTTGGGCAATCCTGAGCACATATACAGGTTGGGTGGGGAATGGCTTGAGAACAGCTCCAAGGAAAAGGATTTGGGGATGTCAGCTGATGAAAGATTCAACTAGAGCTGGAAATGTGCACTTGCAGCCTGGAAGGCCAACTGGATCCTGTGCTGCATCCAGAGAAGCCTGAGCAGCACATCAAAGGAGGTGATTCTGCCCCTCTACGCTGCTCTTGTGAGACCCCACCTGGGGTACTGTGTTCAGATCTGGAACCTGCAACACAAGAAGGACATGGAGCTGTTGGAGTGGGTCTAGAGGAGGACTGTGAAGATGATCAGAGCACTGGAGCACCTCCCCTACAAGGACAGGCTGAGAGAGGAGAAGGCTCCAGGGGGATCTTATAGTGGCCTGCCAGGACCTTAAGGGGCCTACAGGAAAGATGTAGGCCTACAGGAAAAATGACCTATTGGGTCCCTACTCTGCACAGTGTGCACTGCAAACAGGCTAGGGCTGTGGGCAGGCGTATGTGCAGGGAAATATAACAGCCAAAGTGAAGCAGAGACAGTACATTTATAGAATTTCTTCACATTCAAACCCATATTTTCCTGTGGCAAAAAGGGGAGAACTCAGCAGTGTCTTCCATCCCTGTGCATGTACTCGGGCATCTCAGAGATTAGGATGGCTTTAGCCAGATGCAGCACTTCAGACTCCTAATTTCACAAAATCCCTGTATTACCCTGAAGTTCAAGATCTTTGAGTGACAAACAGATTTCCCTAGATTGTTGCCCAAAGCTGTTAATCCAGATTTCATCTTTTCCGAGTTGATTTTTTTAAGATGCTGAGAAATGTAATCCTAATTTAATCTTGACTCTCAAAACCAATGAAAATCATTGCCAGGAAGGGCCCCAGTAGTCAGATCAGAGATACAAATTCTCCACCTTGTGTCAGTACTAAAGCAGACACAGAGGTGCGAGCAGCTGGGCAGGGGCTGAGATGCAGCCAAGAGGTGTCTCCTACACCATGCTGGAGAAGGATGATCATGTGAAGCTCCTGTGTGCAACTGCCAGATTGGAGCACTCAGCACAAATAATAGAATCGCAGAGCTGTAGAGTGGCTTGGGTTGAAAGGGTCCTCAAAGATGATCCAATTCCAATATCTTTGCCATGGGCTGGCTACCCCCCAGCAGCTCAGGCTCCCAAGGTCCACACCCACCCTGGTCTTGGGCACTTCCAGGGATGGGGTATTCACAACTTTTCTGAGCAGCCTGCTCTCCACCTGAAGGATAGAGTTCAGATATTTCAGTTCGGGACACTCTTGTCAGTGCATCTTACATTCCTTGGAGGAAGCACTAAGACTGAATAATGAGGGTCTCGGGTAGAAAACAGCATAAAATTCATTGCAAAATCTAAAGTGACATTCAGGCCTCCACTTATGTAGTTGCACCTTTTTATTTTTGCAGCTGTGTGATTTAAAGTCAGAGTGCCTTATCTACCTCTGTATTTCTGTGCTTTATTTGATTAATTTTGCATGTAAGATACTTAAGGTTCCTGTAAAGACAGTAAGTTGAGTGGTTTAAGTCATAGTGATTTATTTATTTTTTGAATTTTGAGTGAGGGAATGAGAGGGAGAATTTATGAGAGATACTTATGATAAATCTTGACTCCCATTCTTCTTCTTCTGTCCTGCTACTAGTTTTAGAGGAGTGTCAGCTATGGAAAGTCCCCAGTCTGACCTTCTCATCATCTAGAGCAAGTTATGAATTTTCATAATTCTTCCTAGTAGTCATAAAATCAAAGCATCTTAGAATCCTTAGAGTTGGAAGGGACCTTTAAAGGCCATGTAGTCCAATTCCCCTGCAATGAATAGGGACACCTACAGCAAGATCACATTGCCCAAGGCCTGGTCCAGCCTGGCCTCTAAAGTTTCCAGGAATGGGGCATCTCTAGGCAACCTGTGCCAGTGTCTTGCCAACCTCACTGTGTCCTATAACCTCATCCAAACCCCAACATAGACAAACTTCCTTCCTCAGTCACATAGGAATGTCTGTAACCAGCACAGCTTCTTCTTCCCCTGTGCCTTTGCACTGATATAGCAGCACCCACCATTGGCAGGAATGTACAGTTCCAGATAAAACTTTTCATGTCACCTGGCACTACTCAGACTTCTGAGTGGATGTAAGTCCTGCTGACAGATGTCAAGGAATGACTGAGTGGGCAACATGGATAACCTTAACATGTTCAGCCTGTGAGACAGTGCTCAAGTTACCTAATCACTGAAGTGAACTAATGTCAATGGAAATATTATCAGCTCCTTCTGGATTCTCTGTCAAACTCCCTCTATTTCTATAACTTTTCTTTCCCTTGTAATCCACCCCATCTGCCTTTTCATCGAAGAGCACGTTTTTCAGGAAAGAGAGACCAGCAAATACATGAAGACAGAAAGTGAGCCTACGGAAAACAGAATCATTCTTCATTCATTCATTTAAAAATCTGCCTTTGACAGCAGATACATTCATGCAAATCGTCCTGCCTGGTTGTTTACAGGAAAGTGTCTGGTCACTGCTTTGCACCCAAGTAACCCTGCTAACTCCATGTCCACTTGCACTTCCTCTTCTCGCTCTGCCAGTACATATCCTGCATGTTCTTGGCTCCATCATGTTTCACTTGAAGTAGATGAACCAGAGCATAGACTCATGTCATTTGCTCTCCAGCTGCAGTCTGCCGAGATAATACACTGCTGGCTCAGTTTCTCTCACAAAATACTTTTCATGTTTATTTTTATGATTTTCAATATATGTATACATATTTCAAACCTTTCAATACATATTTAGACAGCAAATTATTAATGGTTGTCTGTTACTGATTCAGTATCAGTCGTGTGTTGATAAAAGGCTCACTTTCTTCTCCCTTCTTCACTTGTTTCCCAATTTGGTTGGAAACAAAATAATGTATGTTAGAAATGGAAATCTGACTTCCCAAATGCATGCAGAGCCAAATGCTAGACAGAGAAACCCTAAGGTCTCAGCCTTCAACCCACTTATGAGAGCCAGGATTTACTGTGACTTTGTGCAGCAGAGGATTAATGGAATGAATCACCTTACTTCCCCTTAAGATTTGCCTAGGCATGTGATTTGTGTCTGCTAAGCTGGTATAATGATGAACAATCCTTTTTATTAACGTGGCTATAAATAGAAATTGCAGTAAGACCTTACATAAACTGGAAGTAACACGTGCCAACTCATGCCCAAATCCCCCAGTGAGCTCTTTAGGTCTATGAGATGTTGGCATCAAACAAACAAGTTGACTATTTTGAGAAAATATGAAAACAGTATAAAGCTACTCTTGTGCTTTGCTCTAAATGCTGTGAGCACAAGGTCATGTCTTTGCTTTACATATTGTTTCCACAAAATAACGTCATGTTTTGGGTACGTGTGGGTGTGGAGTATTGCATGCACGTGGGCACCAGAACATACGTACACACGCACAGAAATGCATGTACATGCACACACACACTCATGCTCTGTTTAAGTGCCCTCTTGCAGGTAATGCCCTGAGCAGCACTGTGCAGGACCACAGTGTCCCACGGTGACTCCAGTCCACCTCTCTGCTCCTGTGCAGTAATGCACAGGATTCTGATTTTACTGTCACCACCTTGAGTAGAATGAAGACAACTCAAACACTATTGCCTCTTAAATTTTTCCTCATCTTCTCTTTAGATTGTAGCTGTCAGATGTGTTGGAGCTCATCTCGTGGCTATAAGACTCTCAATTTCTTCAGGAGCTAAATTACAGTTCTCAGTGTGCAAACACTGCAGATACCCCCACCCCCCATCTTCCAAAATGCAGTGAATGCAAACTCCTATATCCATTTCAGAATGGGATGGGGATCTGTAAGGATTAGCTTAGGAGTTAGACTCAATGATCCTTTATGGATCCTGTCCAAGTTGGGATATATTGTGATTCTAAGGGTCAGAGAATGTAGAGAGGATGGCTTCAGTCAGAGAGCAGTACCCAAATTATTGCACTGGAGAAGTCCCACCAGAGTGTACCTTCCCATGTGGCACTCAGGATGAAACAGAAGAAGGGCTTACATCATGTGTAAAAGAAAA
This sequence comes from Cyrtonyx montezumae, assembly GCF_038088225.1. Classification (NCBI taxonomy): domain Eukaryota; kingdom Metazoa; phylum Chordata; class Aves; order Galliformes; family Odontophoridae; genus Cyrtonyx; species Cyrtonyx montezumae. Next base: position 1,617,889 of record NW_027072047.1, read on the forward strand.
CACACACTAGCTCACTTAAATTAACACCACAGAGAATGCCCATTGCTAGTGAAATGCTTCTTCAAATGCTTTCTTACTGAGCCACATTAGCAGCTCACAAGCTATGACTGACAGAACTAACTTAGAGAAGCTTCTCCTTACAGAAATTATTTTAGAAAACATGACAGCTTTTCTTTAAGTCTCGCCTGTTCTTAGTAAGTTTAAAGACCAAATTAGCAATGCAATCATGAGAAAAAGAATTGGAGACTTCTCCAAGCTGTCAAGTGCATTTTACTGGATGATTAATTGGCAATGGTCTGGCCAACCCTTGGGTCCTGCTAAAGGCCATGCCCCTTGACTTGCACCTGCCACTGTACGACTGATTGCAGAAAATGGATGTCTTCACTTTTTTCTTCTTTTTTTTTTTTTTTTTTTTTTTTTTTTTTTTTTTTTTTTTTGTTGCAGCTGTTAAACTGCTTTAAGGAAATCTTATTTATCTAGAACAGAAACTTGAACTTCTTCTCTAATCTCAGGAGAATAAAATGAATGCAATTCTGTCTCAGACTGACTTATGGAAGCAATAATTTAGAATCTTGAGGAAAGCTGTGATAATTGGACATGATTTTGCGTTCTTTCTGTCTGAGCTTGAATGTCTCTTTGCTTTCATTCCTTCACAACGAGATGCCCTGTGACAGCTTAGAGGGGTGTCTGCCATGGTCACAGCCCCCAGCCCCGTGCCAGCTCTCACAGTGGGAAGGTGGGAAGGCACAGTGAGCAATTACCTACTGTCTGCTGGGGTAGGTATGGGAGGATAAACTTTGCTTTTACTGTTCATTTTCTAAATACAGAACAAAGCCAAAGGGGCAAAAACAGTGCCAGTTAATTCCAAGATATTAGGTGTTATGCGGAGAGATTCACTCATATGGAAAAACTGGCAGGAAGATAGCACAGAGAAAGAACAAGCACTCTAGAGTTCCCCAGGGAAATGCAAATCATCATTTGGCCAGTAAATATTTAAAGAAATATTTGGGGTGTGGAAGTGCTGTGTCCAGACACATTGTCTTCAATAACAAAAGAATCTCCTTTTCCCTCTCTTGTTGCTGGATGTGATTTCTCATGCATGGAAGTACCACATTACCTCCTTGTCTTTAAGGTCAAGTCTATCACCAGATACTTACAAATTGAGCCAGACAAAAGCAAAAAGGACACATGGAAACCAAATATCCCAAATAGACCTGATATTTTAGATGAAGCCAGATGTTTCTTTGTGAAGCAAGCCAATGAAGCATCAATTCACTGTTGTTATCCTCATAGCAACTGCCACATGTGAGAGGAGATGGTACCTACCCTCAAACTTAATGCCAGGGTCCTACTGCTACAATTATGTTTGTATGAAAAGACTGCCCTCAGAGTGGTTATCTGCAAACAAAAATGGCAGTTGCAGAACTGGAGATGAGTTACAGAAGTTCAAAACAAGTCACAGTTGTCCTGGGAGGTGATGCAGTGATTTTTTTCTGTAAGATTGATTTCATGCTTTAAGCCTCCTTTTTTCTTATTGTCTTTTTTTTATTTTTCCTTTACAGTGAATGTTGATTTTCTCTCTATTTTAGCACAGCCATTTGTCAAGCCACATTTTTACATTTGAAAACACTGTTTAAAGACCTTGTTGGAAATGAATGAACTTTAAGGGCCCTTCCCACCCAAGTCACTCTATGATTCTACCTTGGTGTTTGGAATCAAATCAGGATTTATGGTGCTGGATGTGAAATAATGTGACAATAACATAAGAGATGGCAATTCAGTGATAAGAACTGACTCTTAGGATATCTTCTGCAACTGGATGTGGCTGTCCCATTTTGCAGAGATTTCATACAATGCGCTAAAACTAAAGAGTGGCACTTTGGCCAACCCCTAATTCATCCATCTTCAGGACCAGAGGAGAGGACATTTGATATTTCTCTCTCCTTAAGCTTCTCCTGTCTCTTTGCTGAGCTTCTGGCTGTATTTCACACTGGGGAAGAAGAGCTGCTTGAGGAACAAGGTGAGCAGTTAAGTGGCCTGATGATGAGATGCATCCTGAAATGCACTGGCGCTCTTCTGCTGTCATGGGACAATGTCTCTTCGGTAATTTTGTACTATATCAAGGGCACTTGACACATACAGATATGTACAAGACTTCAGTAGCTGCAAAAAAATCCAGTAAATAAACAGGTAGTATTAGTGTACTAGAAGAGATAAGTCTTCATTGCAATATTTTCAGTGCTAAGTGTTTGATTCTAAAACATTATTCTGCCTGGAAATGAATAAACTATAATTTGAAATCTAACATATGGCCCATAGAACATGACACTAATGTTTCTCATACATGCTGTCTTTGTGGATTGAAGTTTCCTGCCATCAACAACTGAAAGCCCATGGCATCATAGAACCATAGAATCACAGAATCATAAGGGTTGGAAAAGACCCCAAGATCCCCAGCTCTTCCCCTCCATGACCACGGACCATGTCCCCAGGTACTACTTCTCCACAGTTCTTGAATTCCTCAAAGGATGAGAACTCTATTGCCTCTCTGGGCACCCTGGGAGAATAAATTCTTCCTAATGTCTGACCTGAACCTCCATCATCACAGCAGCTGTGCACCATGTGCTCAGGGCTCAGCCATGGTTTTGGCTCCCAACAGCTCCCCACACACATCTATGGCCCTAGGCAGGAAATGGTGAGTGAATATCTCCAAGGAGCTTGCCTGGAAGTGGCTGGAAGAGAGCTAGGGCAATGCATATTTGGCAACATGTAGGCCAATTACAGATGTTTGAAGACACGTTCACAATTCATGGCTGATACAGAAACTAGAAACTGCCCTTCAGCCAACAGTTCTGTATCTCTCATCTGTGGAGGAGGGAAGGAAGGAAGGGCTGTTCACAGGCTACTTATTTCAAGGAAATATTTTGTAGTATTTGCTGACTCCCATGAGACTGGTGCTTCTTGTTTACCCACTGGAATCTGAGATCCCCAGGAGGTACCATTAGGGTAGGAGATGGGACTTAAAACGTAGTGCATAATATTGTATTCCTTGCAGAAATATTGGGAGAGCTAGAAACACTGTTCTATAAATAAACCCCCCATAGAGCCCGTAAGCAGCTACTGTATTTTAAACCTTAGGAGACACTGGGGAGGCATTTCTGGAAGTGTGATCTACTCAGAAGTATGAGAGGCAGCAAGAAATGATGATTTCTGTGCTCCCCTCCCCTCAGAGCTCCATGGCCAGCACCCACCCAGCTGCCTGCTCCCACCAGGTCCTGTCACAGGAGGCTGGGATGATCTGACAGCCAATTTCAGTGGGATCTTGCTGGACGAAGACTGTGGCAGAAATGCAACACCTACTTCTTGTTTGGTGTGGTTACCGTGAAGAAAACACTCCAAAATGATGTGCAAATCCTAGAGGGAAGGGCAGGATTCTTTGATCATACCATAGATAAATTATCCCTTGTCCTTATTTGTCCTTAGTGGAAATTTTCTTAATGAGTGGCTTTTTTTTTTTTTTTTTCTGTGAAATAACAGCAACCGAATTGCATAACAAAGATGTGAGCAGATGATTGACCAGCAGCATATTTGGTTCCCTTAGGGTCAGTGTGTAAATAACTCTCCCCAGAGCTGAAGCAGAGCTGGCTTCAAGGCAGCCATCCCTAGGTGGGCAAAGAATGAGGAGGTTGCACAAAGTCTGCATCGTGCTTTGTGTCTGCTTATGGTGGGGTGGTATTATTCCTGTAATACCTCAAAAGCTTCTCAGGTGCATTTTGGAGGTTGCTCTGGGATTTTGGAGGAGATTCCACTAGAGACAGATGACCGCAGAGACAAGGCCAGGAGCCATGAGGCAGATTGAGATGAACCATAAATCACTGTTAGCAAAAAGCGGGGATTTTCACTTCTTATTTCATTCCTGTTCATAATACAACCCAGCAAACAGAGAAACAAATAGTAGAGAAGTTATCATTGGTCCTTTGGAAGTCAATTTCTCTGTGCATTTAACCATAAAATCAACATCTGCTCTGCTAAATACAGGTGTTTTATATCCTTGTCATTAATTGGAGGGGACATTATGTCATCATACATCAACAGTTAAAGTTGGTTGAAGTGCCACTTATCTCAGGTGCTGTCATTAATCAGATCCCTTTCATCTGGGTGCCCACACTGCCTCACTCAGTAGCTAACTTACACCCCTTGAATGTTTATCTTCTTATTCTCCCAGGTTTTGAATTAGCAGCTGGGAAATCTAAAGCATACCCCATCATAAGGGCTGCAGCCCTCACCCAGGCAGAAGCCACAGAGCACGGTGCGTGGGGGGAGAACCACTTTCCCCTATCTGAAGCATCTTCATGGTCTGGAGGAGTGCACGTGGAAAGCAGCCCATTAGCGAGCTCAAACTGCAGGAGAGTTGTAAGTGAAACAAATTGAGTGTGACAGAAAAAAGTAAAGTATTGAATGGATTTTCTTTCTGAGAATTGCATGAAGTCAAGTATCTTATTAAGTTCAAGAGAATTACATTTTACATGCTTCAGCAAGAGACATGTACCCTTTAGAAAATAATAATGAACAGCTTTTTTTCCTTTTTTTTTTTTTTTTTTTGCATTCATTTACATACCTTTGATAAATTACTGTAACCAGATTAGGGAGATAAAATAACTAGTCTATTAATTACAATGATTATTATTTAATAGAAAATGGGATTCTGGGCAACGTTTATGGTAAAAGGAATGCTTAGCAATGCATTATATGGATGTGGTATTTTATCTTGGAGAGTAAGATAAGTGTCCGGCTCCCACTGCAATCTAAAGAATATGTTCATTACCTGGGTAAGATTTATAAGTATAATTGACTGTAATATTTTAAAACTATTTGCCTTATTTCACAGTACACAGAAGACGAAGCAGAGCTGCTTCTTTAATCAAGCTGTGTAAATTCCTTCATGAAGTTATCTAACGAGAGTTGTATTTGTAGGGAAATTACTGCTTAATTTAAAATTTACAAGATGATTTAATTGTAGTCCATCTTAAACTTCAGAGGGTGTGCACGGGGAGTTCTCTGGGTATATCTTCCCATCTTACATAAGTATTAAGTAAACCCTATAACATCTAAATGCATTTTGTGGTATATATACACATATTAAATGCATGCATATGTTCTTCTGTGCACACGTAAACTGGCCCTCTCAGGGAAGGCAATTTGAACTGTGTCCAAAAACAGGAGACTGCAGTCTGTCACAGCCAAAACACAGAAGAGGGAGGAATGGGAGGTACTTCCACGCTCCTAAATTGTTTTCTGGCCCTGGACTCCAGCCTTTGTGGCTAGTGCTCTTTTCTCTTTGCATAGACTTTGAAAGCAGTTTCTGAAGGTTTTTTTTTACTGGATGTCAATCTTACAATGAAAAGAGTGCACCCCAATCCCAAGGGTGCTCCCACATAGATTTTTCCCACACTTTTGCTAACACAAGGACTCAGCTTTAGAATTATGGAATCATAAAGGTTGGAAAAGACCTCACACCATCACAAAGTCCAACCCCCAAACATCCCCACCATGCCCACTGACCACGTCTGCCAGTGCCACAAACAGCATGGACTTCTCGTGATTAATGCCACCACCAACCTGAGCCAAATTCATCCAGACTTGGGCAAAGTTCTATGTCAACATGAGAGCATCCTCCAGCAGCCATTGGGAAGCTGTGAGAAAAAGTATTTGCAATAGGCAAAGTGAATACTCTAGACGCCATCAGCTCATACAGTAAAATGCATTTATGTAAACGACTCCTGTCCCTTCAACCCATGGTGCAGGACCAAGATTTAAAGGTTGGATAATAGAGCTGAAACTCGTCTGTGCACTAGGAGTGTGAATGGGAATTATTGACTGATTCACAGCAAACAGGAGTGCCTTCTTTCCAGACAGGAGGACAGTTTCCCTGCTTCTTTCAGCCATGAATGCACACCCTGAACAGGACATACTCATTTCAGCAAACTTTTCCCAGTAGTCTCAATCTCCTGCAGTAAAAGGAGGAACCAAAGTAAGGAACACAAGGGGAACCACTCCCAGGCATGGGGACACCATGGTCTGGGGGCACCCCGATGTCCACACCAGACCTCCTGCACCTTCCCCTCTCTGCCCTCCACACCTCATCATCTCAGGAGCTATTGCCAAACTTCCTGCATTGGTCTTGTGCCTCAGATCATCTGTTCACACTCACAGCATCCATCATCTGCAGCCATGCTTGGTAACAGTCATTCTGGGATATTCTAGCTCACTGTTCACTCATACGTTTTATTTTTTCCGTGGACCATCCCATGTGCTGCAGTCAGTACTGATTTACAGACCCCTGCAGCCCCTCTGTAGATACTTTTCCAGGCTTGTCAGGCAGCCATGCTGGGCTGACCCTTCCTCCCAGAGCTGAGCTTTCCTGAGCCCTGTGCTCAGCTGACAAGAAGTTGTTCTTTGCAGATCTGTCACATCTGGTTTTATTCACACGTCTGCCAAAAGACAGTGATTACATCTATTTTCCAGCTCTCCTAAGTGTTCCTGCTTCACATCCAGACAGAGGAAGGGTGAGGTCAGGCAGGAACAGTGCTCTTTGACAGCCCCTTGATGGCTCTATGCACCTCTTTGGGGTGCTCCTGCGCTCAGGTTATAAATCATAACTGCAGCTCATTAGCTCGCAGGCATCGCTTCACCCCATAGCCAGGCACAAGCACCCACATCACGGTAGTAGAGCCCCTTTGCCCCAAGGTGGAACCTGCCAGGGGCTCCCCCTGTGAGGCTGGAGACACTCAGGTTGGCAGAATAATGACAGCCACCTGCCGGCTCTTATTGCTCGGATATTTCACACCAGAGATTTGTTGCATTAAAGGGCACTGAAATTACTTATGTCAGGTAACTGAATTATAATTAAATGCTATGTAAATTATTAAAATACTCTTATGGCAATGGGGAAACATAAATGATAACATAAGACAGCCCCTTTATGGAATTAGCTTACCAGCAGTGTTTTGCTGTGATTTGCCACAGCCTGCTCCCGCTGGCTGTGGCAGCTCGGAGCTTGTCTCAACTGCTGTCCCCGATCTGCCGTCACTCAAAAAAGCTGCCAGGGGCATGGGAACCCATGTTCACACAGCCCTAAAATTTCCACCAGTAAATATGGGGGCCACAGACCCACATAGTGCATTCAGTGTTAGGTCAAGGATCGGCACCGCCTGCTTACTTGCTTTGGGCCAGTGGAAAAGATGCTGGGATTGGGATTTGGTGTCTTGCTTTTTAGTTAGTGTGTTTCTCTATACTTTTGGATCTAACTAAACCATGGGAATGAAGTACGTGGACAGAATGGGCGATGAGTTTGCAAAATGATTTTCCTTTTCTCACTCATTCCTGCATACGTGTTGGAGACAGTCACAATAAACTGTAAAACCTTATCATAAACAACGGAGTCATCTCTAAGCCCTCAAGGTTTTAATGAGTATGAATCTTAAGCATTAAACAGAATTATAATCATAATTCTGCAATAATCATCCTAAAGCCGAATACTATGACACCTTTGGCTTCTCTATGGTTGCTCCACCATTGACTGAGGCCTGACCTTGAGCGGCCACCTCAGCACCGGTCTGTGGCTCCCTGACCTGCTTCTTCCTCCCCCTCTCTCCACTCTTGTCCAGTAGCTAGGTTTCCATGGAAGGGAGGTTAACAGCCTTCGCCTGCTCCAGCCTGCAAAGCCACCAAGCGTGAGACGTTCTTCCCAGCCAACACACACATGTTTGGAGGCTGCTGCACCATGGTGGGCACTGGTGGGAGAAAACAGCTGTGTAGAGCTGAGCACGTTTGCACCAGGAGTTTGCAGATATTTGTCAATCCCAACAATCCCTTTGAGGAAGTGCTAATCAGCAAAGAGTGGGGAAATAAAAAGGAGTGTTGGTGAATAAGAAACCAAACACTGTGGGTGAGCAGATTACACTAACTATTGCTGCCTTTCTCTAGGTTTGGGATTTTGGTTTGGGTTTTTTGGGTTTGTTGGGGTTATATTCTTAGCTGATCGTTCCCGGCTGGGACTACAAACTAGTTTCTTTGTGGAGCTATTTCCCTACTCACCTGTGCACCCTTTGGGATGTTTTATCTCAAAGCAGCAATTCTTATACAGTAAAGTACGTGCACAAAAACACACACACACATGCACACACATAAAGTCCTGGGAATAAAAATTGTTGTTATCCTGCATACACATCATCACAGTTTCTCAGTTAGAAAATTTACTCTATGAGAATATGTCTTTGGAAGCTGATATTTCTTTCTTAGCTAGGTTGGATCAGTTGAGTGAAGACTTGGATCAGAGAATTTTATTCTCTGAATAAGTGGTGAACATAGGCTGCCCAGGGAGGTAGTGAAGTCCTCATCCCTGTGGGCACTCCAGAAATATGGAGATGTGGCACATAGGATGCGGTCTATGGGCATGCAGGAAATGGGTTGCGGTTTGGCTTGGAGATCTTGGGGGTCTTTTCCAACCTTAATGACTCTCTGATTCCATTTAGGGACATGGTTTAGGGCTTGGGGGGAGTAGTTGAAGGTGGGTTTGGCAATCTTGGAGGTCTTCGTCAACCTTAATGATTCTGGCAAGGATCTTTCCAGCAGCTTCATCCATCAGTAACTTCTGCTGCAGTTGGTGTACCTTGTGGTCTATTCTTCCATCTCCAAACACTGCCAGTTTTCATTGCAGCAGGGGGACACTGTGCTCCTGGAGAGCTTTCTGCAGTTCTGGTGTAGTCAGGTTCCCCTCAAAGGGATTTAGCATTAAATAGGTAGGAAATTCTTTACAAAGGCACACCCTTTGTAAGGAAGTGGGGAGAAAAAAAAGGAGCATGCGTATGTGTGTGCCTCTGTTAGTTTATATAACTCTTTAACTAACAAGCTATGATCTTCTCCAGAACAGTAGATAAAATGGAAAATGAAATATAGGGCAATAATTCTGACACTAAGGCGAAGTTGCTGGTTTTAATATATGCTTCTTTGCAAGCAGATAGGCCATAACATGACAATAATGAAATATAAATGACCTACATAAAAAAAAAAGATAAAATCGGGTAATTACTGAAGCGTCAGTTCTTTACAAAATAATTGGTAATGACCTTTGATAAAGAAATCACTTTTGTGATATTGCTGACAGTACGACTTTCAGCTCTCAGAAAGCCAAGCAGCTGGTTCCAACACAGGGCCAGCCCCACTGGGACCCTCAGCAGCAGGGAGCCGTGTGGTGTTGGGGCAGCGGCCGCAGGCATTGCCCCACAGAGGGACCACGGCCCCGCAGGGCTTCCTGACAGCTGCCCACCAGGTGTGTGAGATGGGATCAGCAGACTTCACAAAAAAGCAAAGACATAACAATAATAGCCTGGACTCCTACTGAAACCGTGCTGGCAGCCGCTGAATCTCATGGCTTCACCTGGCAAACCTTGCAACACACCCACTCCCCTCCCCTTCTCTGACCTGAAGGGGAAAAAAAAGATCTTCACACTTCTTCTAATACAAGCTGGTTCATTTATATTGCAGAAGTTTCACAAAACAGTTACTGACAGCGATATCCTAAATGCAGGTTAAACTCATCACACTCACCACCTTGGTGTGTGCAGTAGGAAATTGTAGCACTTGCATAGATTATGAAAATGGAATGAGCTGCACTGGTGGGAACTCCACTCCCCAGTCAGGAGTGTGGAGCATAGAATCATAGAATCACAGTGAGGAATGGGTTGGAAGAGTCCTCAGAGATCATAAAAGCATAGAATGGTTGGATTAGAAGGGACCATAATGATCTTAGAGTTGTAGAATGGCTGGGTTGGAAGGAACCTTAAAGATCCCTAAAGATCCAGCCACACACTTGAGTCCCAGCAAGACTCACCATCTTGCCATGGGCTGGTTGTCCCCCACTAGATCAGACTGTCCCAGGCCCCAAACATCCTGTCCTTGAACACCTCCAGGGATGGGGCAGCTTGCCTCAAGCCCAGTGAGTTTACATTTGTGGCAGTATTGAGCACACTGGTACATTGAGGGTTTTGTTTCTGGTGGTTTTCTTCTTCTCAAATTGAGAACTATTCTCAAAACTCTGAAAAAGTGGGTAACATTGCAAAAGGTGAGAAGTTTCAAACTGTAACAATTCTACAGTTCTATGATTTGATTAAATTAATCTGCAATAATAAAGCAAGCAATAGTAACAGCATTCAAGTATAATTTTGCTCCATGGGTAATCACAACTCCTTTCTGACTTTACAGATCCAACACTTCAGAGTACTTTTCTCTGTCAGGAGAGAAAGGGGCTGGCAACTGCCTGTGTTTCTCACTGGCAGCAGGAGGAGCAGTGCTGGTGGCAGCACCCACAGCCCCATGTGCCCATCTAGGGGTGGCCATGGATATTTGGGCACCTCATCCCCAGGCCTTCAGATCACACCAGTAATGCCCACAGATGGATTGTGCCATCTCCTGAGCCTGGCTGAGAAATGCATTCACCTCAACCTCAATATCCTTCCTTGGACATTTTCAGTCCCAGATAGATTTTCAGCTCCCATATCCAAGCAATCCACAGATTCCCACAGACAGAGTTGTGTTAAGGTAATACAACACTGGATTTGAGGATGCAAACCATTTCAGAGATGGACCTGCAGAGCAGAACTGAGAGGGATGCAGCTCACAAGAGCCACCTTGGCCAAGATAGAGTGGCTTAGCTAAAAATCCTGTTGCTAAAAAAAAAAAAAATACAGTGGGAAAAATAATCTCTTTCTTCCTGAGGAGGGAGGAACAACTGGATGCCATGGGAGCAGGGAGCCCTATGAGCATGGAGCACAGGTCTGCAGCCGACAGCTTCCAGATCAGACAGAGAAAAAGCTCCTGGAAAATCAGATCTGCAGATGCATGCTCTTTATTTATATTTACAGGTGCTCTCAGTTTTTCCACTTTCAAGCTGTCTACTGGTTAAAGAGAGGGAATGCTTAGCTGTTCCAGCAAGTTGGTTTTTTTAATGATGTGTTTATTAATTTACAAGCCGTACATACAGACCCGCCCCAAAATGCTTCAATTTGCATGTTACTACAGAAGTTTGTACAGTTTCTGAGCTACTGCATCTGTACCAGCAGTTCCAAGCCCCAGAATGGCACTCTGCAATGCAGTGGTGCTCCCTGCACAAACAGCTCATGCTTTTTGCAATGCAGGAATCCACTGCACTGCCACATCGGCAAAGGGACCAGCTGGGAGAGCCTGGCAAAGTGTCACCAACAGCACCCAAGTGTTACCCCAGTGCTGAGAGTAACCCCAGTACTGACCCCAGGGCTGACCCAGGCTGATGACTGTGCTAGAGCTCAGTGCTGTCCATCCCCACCTCTGCTGCCTCCTTCTGCTCAGAAAAGGAGAAGGAAAGTTCTGTGAGAAAGGAAGATGAATCCTGCATCAGCAGAAGTCAAATTAAAACAAGTGAGAGAAATCCCCAAAGTGTTGTTGACAAAATGCCCTTTTTCTAAAACAATCCCAGGATTTAGTGGGATTTGTTGGTAATTTTGGAACCGTACTTGAACAACCTAATTCTAGAGTTGTTGGAAGTAGAACGGCTTGAGTTGGAAGGGACCTTTAAAGATCGTCTAGTTCCAATCCCTAATCTAAATGCCCAACAGACTTACTGTCCATTTTCACCATCTCCAAGATTAGCTTATAACGCTGCTCTAATTCAATATGAATTTTTAAATATAAGATGCTTTCATTCCAATTCCTGCTCCCAGTTATCTCTGGAAATTTGCAGCTCACATTTTTTTGTGATCCTCTACTTGAAGCACAGCAGCCCCATTTCTCGCACAGGGAAGGGGTGGAAAGTTTCATCACATTTCCTTTTCAGAGAGGGAAATATAAAAAATAAAAATAAAAAACAAAAACAAAAACAGGTGCTTTAAAATTTTCAAGGTGTAAACTAAATTACAAGATGCCCAGGAGTGTGCAATAGCATTTCATTGTTTGAGTTTGGAATAAAAGACAGATAATTAGGAAATTGGGAGTCTATTAATTTTCCAAATTTGCTCATGCAAGAAGCACTGAGCTATGGTGATATTTGCTTACCTCGTCATTATGCAAAAATATATTAGCTAATTATTTTGACTAATGCAATTAAGATATGCATATTTAGCATAAACTATACAATAGAAATGTTACAGTCAGCAATTGCCAGGTTGCACTCATGGGCAGCAGAGAGGCAAAAATCTCAGCACAGTCTCTGATGGTAAACCATAATATTGCTCCTATTCTACCTGAACTGTTATTATTAGTTCTGTTGCAGTAATTAATTTGCTTTACAGCACGACTAGGTGGCACAGTTAGCAGCAGTATTAATTTTTGTTATGAGCCACCTGAAGATGTCAGCTTTTGAGCAGTAGTGACTGTGCCTTTAATTGCCTATATCAGTGGAAATGCAGCAACTCTTGCAGGGATTCAATTAGGACACTCAGTAGCTTCTCTTTTTGCTCTTTATGAGTCCATTGCAGAGCTCAGTGCCTCTGTGGTCACCTCTTCCAGCTCAGACAAGCTGGTGAAGAGCACGTGTCCAGGGCCATGTTGGGTAGCAGTGGGCTTGATGGATCCAGGTGGGAGCAGTGTGG